>NC_092211.1:48072375-48077788 GCF_043381705.1 Parasteatoda tepidariorum | reverse complement strand
TTTATTCTATATATTATAGAAAGAGGGATATAAAAGCATTAAGCATTTGACTTTTCCCTTATATATAAGGGAAAAGTCAAATTACGTGAATAAAATAGAGCGATGCATTTCCCATATTCTCCCAAATTCAAATTTTAGGGCGCTGGTATACTTTAAAAAATAATAAAACTAGAATTTCATGAAACTTTCTCGTAGACGACACAGTTTTTCTAATAATTTTTTAAAGTAACTCCATCAGCATGCAGAATCTTAGTTGAAAAAAAAATCTGGTAGTATTTCAAATTCTTGATATTTTCAATGGATTGTTCTATATTGAAACTATTATCAACGCATGAAAATAATTGCAGTAAGAAAATTAACAAGAAATTTCAAGAAAAACTTTTTTTGTATAAAAAAAATCCGTGTTTAATAACCTTCAGTATGCATATATGATAAGAAAATAAATTTATGGTACAATGTTTAAGTATGATTCACGATGTGAATAGATTTATATTAAGAAAATATGAGAAAAATATACTTTTGACTTAACTGGAAATTTGCAAAGTTACGTATTTGTGTAAAAATTATAAAACACTGAATTAACATTTTGCATCAATACCAATTTAACGTTCTGCTGTTTTTTTAGTCCGACCTCTGGGACGCCTTCGGGATGGTCCTATGTGTCAGCACTCCACTTTTTTTAGGTCTTCGCCTTTTCTTTTCGGAATTTACTGATCCGGCATTGATTTGGCGCCTCTCCCTTTTTTTTGGTTTGTGGTAACAAAATGTTACCTTTTCTTTCATATTTTTTTAAAACTTCTTTGAATTGTTTCTTTAATCAATATAAGACGCCCGGTGGCTGAGCAGCAGCGCTTCGCGCTGTCGTGCCACGGGTCCCTGGTTCAATCCTCGGGTCGGGCAAGGTTGTCTCAGCCTTTCATCCCTTCAGTGGGTCGATAAATGAGTACCAAGCATGCTTGAGAACTAAACACTGGGGGTTCCACGTTCGGCTGACCACCTGACCGGAACATCTGCTCCTGCACCCCAGAGCCCAAGGTTAAGAAAACTGAGATGGGCACAGTAGGCCTTGGCCTTCTATGGGCTGTCGCGCCGCTGAGTTTTCAGTTTTAATGAATGTAATGGCAACCTATTCTTTTAGAATTTAATTTGTAATTTAACAGTTGATGATGAACCCTTTATCTTTGTTCAGCTGTGGTTCATTCCAACATTTATGTATCGGGCAGCACACCTTGCTGGCAAAAGTCAGCTTTCTTTTATTGTTAAATGTTCGAATATATTTTTGGATAATATTAATGATGTTTTTTTTAATCAATATAAAATAAATTATATTTTTACCCTACCAATATGATTGTTTTCGGCCTGATTTTGTTGTTGTTCAAGTCACCTTTTTCTAGTTCATATTTTACCTTGTTGTGCTTCTACATAAAATGGGTGAGTAACATAATTATTCTGTTTTCCCTCCTTTTGTCCCAGATCTGAACTCTATTTAATGTATATCTTGTGTTTTAATGTGTTTTATATGTGTCAGGATGCTTTTCATTAGTCTTATGTTCTCCCCACTGACTTAAGGCTCGTCATCACTTGGGTTAAAATGACCGAGAAGAGCCCATCACGGTTTTTGCGGTATAACACTATACTTCCCCTAACACTGTACTACCACTATACCTCTGTACTTTCCCTCCAAATCACTCTAACGTTAATTTAGATTTTAACCCTCTTTTCTTTTTAAAGCACTTTAACATTCAACTTAAGTTAATCAAATAATAAATTAATCCTATATTAATTTTCCTCTCTGGTACACTTGATTAAAACATTTCACGGGAAATTATTTCCACCCCAGTCATGTCAGATCATCTTGATTCCCTTGAATCTTTTTTCTTCTTTCATATAAATGCTCATCTTCTTGTTTATGTCAATAGTTCATCACCAATCCTCCGTATTGCGTGGAAATGCATTGTACCCCGACTCTCCCCTTTTCGTCAAGCTTTTTTTTTTGTTCTATTTTTTCATTTTTTTCTGTTTCACTCTCGGCTTCTGATGTTTTCCTAATTTTGCTTCTCATCCTTTTTTTCCTGCTTTTGTTTCTACTCATTCACGTCTGGAAAGTTTTGAAAATATGAGCTTATTTGTGAAACATATTTACTATTATTCCTATCTGCTTATTTTTCGTTGTCAGTAAAATGTTTCAGTCAACTAAAATCTTACCGCTTCAGTTTGCTGAAATATTTAAGGCTGTTTGCATTTCTTAAAATAAATATAGCTGTTTTTTTAAAAATTAAAATTTCGCTAAACAATGTAATTCAATTTGTATACAGTAAGTTCAATAATTTTTTTAAATTTATTTACAACGTCCATAGTGTTAAATAATGGGAAAAAAACAATTTAAAATGCGTAATTTATATTTTGTTATTCCATTATGGTTATATTAAATAAAATAAATATTTATTTGATAGAAGTGATAGCACTTACTGCTTTCTTTTGACCGCGTTGTAAAAAGTAAGTAAAAGTAAGTGAACAAAACCATTTTTTGTCAATTTTCCGCTCTAAATAGTTCAGAGTTTCTGCTATTCTTTTTTACGTTCGATAGTAACATTTTATGGCAAACATTAAGAAAACGCTTTACACATACAAATCGATATTTTAGTGTTAAACAGTTTTAAGATGATTTTAATGGAAACTTCATACTCAAAAACTGCAGTTTGGTATAAAAAAAATGTATCGATATTTTTCCAATTTGCCTTATTACGCAATTATGAAATAAATACGTTAATTCTGAATTCTGTTAAATTATTTTTTCAGTCTTCATTTCAGATAATTTAAAATTTTATTACATTTTTTGACTATATATATTTTTTGCAATGTGTATCAGAGTTTTGCGTAGAAAGGAAAAATGTATACTTTTTTTATTTTTAATCAAGCTTTCACTCCTAAGTAATGCTTTAAGAGTACACGAATAAGCAACTAAAAATATTGGTTTCATGAATGAACCAATATTTTTAGTTGCGATTATCTTCTCTCTCTCTCCCTCTCTCTCTCTCTCACTCTCTCTCTCTGGTCCGAAGCAGGGAAAAAACAAAATTTTACGAATGGGATTAAATTTTATGCAATTAAATAAATTTTAAACTCTTATCTATTCAAACTAGGAGTTTGTGTTAAAGAAACATACATTTTATATTATAAATTTCTAGGATTCTTAAATCTTTGAAATTTCTAAGATTTTTTTTTTCTGATCTCAATTCTCACTTACTAAATTTTTCCTTTATTGCTAAGTTAAATACCAAGGATAATAGCTTAGAAATACTTTAGATGCTTTAACAGTTTCAAGAATATGCAAACAACAAAATTGTTTCATCTATTATTAAGCTCATTAGCATCAAGTAAAATCCTCCTAAATACATTTTAATCTTTATTCATTATATTGCAAAAAAATTACTCTTCAATATTTACTTGTTTAGAACCACGACGGTAATGTTAAAATAAAGAAATTAATTAAAATGATGCTTAAGACCCTTTAAAGTTGAAAACGAAATTGAAAAATTTTAATTTTTATTTAACTTTGTGTTAATAACTGTATTTCTTAAGGATACAATAGAAAAAGTTGCTTTATATCTGCGTTGTTTTAATTTTAATTAATGTTCTAAAATAACCATTGAATAGTGATTAGTTAGGTTTTTTCAAACCAATTTAAAAAAGTTTATTTAATTTTCTAATTGTATTTGAGAATACTTTGCTTGTATTAAAGGTATAATTGATCTTTGTTTTTAATTAATTTTTTTATTTCACTGAATTTTTACTGTTTTCGAGCCATCTGTAGTAATTAACATTTACAAGTTTTGTACATTTGGATTAAAAATAAAATTTCTTTTTATAAGTGTCGAGTAAATTATATCATTACACTAAGGAATTATATTGTTACCTACAATGTATTAACCAAAGAACTAGAATGTATTATAAATGTTTTATTTTTTAATATATTAAAAACGCAAAATATTTTAAAGAATAAACTAACAAAAAGGTTTATTTGCATATAAATCTTTTATACACTATAATTCAACCAAATTTAATTTCGATCAAATTTAACCTGATTCAATAACATTATACTGCATGAAATTTTAATAATTTTGAATATTACAATTTTCATTTCTAACTATCTAGTAACTTGATGTAATTATATTTTCATATTGTTATTTAGATCTTTATATCTTTATACTGTGTTTGCTTCGTTTATAAAGAGTGGGACTCTAAATTTTAAGAAATTTAATCGGAGATTTTGTTAGAAATTAAAGGGCATGCATAATTTGCATGCGTAAAACAAATAAAAATGAACTAAAACGTACTGAATTAGTAAATAATTTTGTATTGTCTTGAATATCTCGTATACATCCAGAAATTAGTCTGATTTTTTTTCAATAAAATTTTTGATATCGTTTTTTTTCTACTTATGTAACAGGGAAAATACGCACTTTGATAATAAGTGAGGTTTCAGAATCATATAAAGCACAAAAATCTTTTTTCGGTATTCTTCAGTTTTATTTTATTTAATTTTGGTTGCAATTCTTCACTTCTTTTTTAATTAAACTTTATAAGTACATTTCCTGTTATAAAATGATTTCTGTCCCCTTAATAAGAAAATATAAAAATTTTACAATTGCCATACACTTCTTTTCAATTTCCATTTTCGGAATTAAATTTGATAGTTTCAAAAATTATTTCATTCGTAAACCAAAAATGTTCTGTTTCACGTATTTAGAATTTTGAAAACTTTAAATTTTAAATATTGAATTATAAGCGCTAACGAGAAAACATCAGAAAACTTTTTTTACTTCTGATCGTGTATGAAAATTGCTTTTTCAAATTATTTCTGAAATCATTTGTTTGTAACTTTATGTATATAATTATATTTTTTCCATTTGTTATGGTTAGGATGAGCAACGTAATTAGCATATGTAAATGAATGATACGACATTGCATTTTGGAATACTATTAAACTCGAAGCTTTTGTTTTTGGTTTTATCAATAACACAATTATTATTTCAGGAGAATCTTGCTTATTGTATAAATAACTCCATTAAACATAGGAAAGTTTTTAATTTAAGCAATATAACTCGCCACCCTTATTTTATAAAAAAGAGTATTATACATCATCGATCTGAGGTAAACGAAGATAGCTCCTTTGAGTTACTAATATTTTATTTAACATATTTACATTTATATACAAGTTGGTTTGATTTACAAGAAGCATCATCACAGCAGGTGATGAGAGAAATACTGACAGGCTGTCATGTGCGTGCTGGTATTCATACAATTCTAATATGATGACGTCAGAACACTTATTTCAGTTCACTTCAAAAATAAGTAAAAACACAATTGATTAAAGACAAACAGATAACAATATGAAATAAATGACGGGGTA
>NC_092211.1:48055021-48069673 GCF_043381705.1 Parasteatoda tepidariorum | reverse complement strand
GTGGGATTCAGCTCTTCTCTGCATAGTGCGCAAGAGTTCACTAGGCTTTCTATCTCCTAGTTGCTCTCCGGAGAGTAAACGTCGAATTTCCTGGGACTTTGTTTCCCCGCAGCGTGCAATAATTTCTTCTTTCAGCTTTTTGAAAGGATCGTCTACGTCAGGAGTTATAATGACGTCCCTTACAACTGCGGCTACTTCAGGAGGTAGATGGGCGAGGCAGTAGTTAAACTTTGTTTTGCTTTCCGTAATCGGCTTCGGTGTCGCAAGCTGGAAAGTTGCTTCGACCATATGGAACCACAGGTGTGGATCAGAGATATTGAAGATGGGAATTTTTACTGCAGACGATTCCGCCATAGTTGCAGTTTCCTATTAATTCGATGATGAAAAATGAAAGTTGCTTGTATCGTCAGACATCCGGGTCACCATTGAGGTAAGCGAAGATAGCTCCTTTGAGATACTAATATTTTATTAAACATATTTACATTTATATACAAGTTGGTTTGATTTACAAGAAGCATCATCACAGCAGGTGATGAGAGAAATACTGACAGGCTGTCATGTGCGTGCTGGTATCCATACAATTCTAATATGATGACGTCAGAACACTTATTTCAGTTCACTTCAAAAATAAGTAAAAACACAATTGATTAAAGACAAACAGATAACAATATGAAATAAACTTGATTTTACGATGAGCGTCGAACCTATCACCACAGATCCTTTTAAATTTTATTTATTAAGAACTGAGTTTTGAATGGAAGTAAAATCATGTTTTTACATTAAAGGCATTGACTTCCCTCAAAATAAACATTATGTCTACACGTGATAAATAATGCTTAATGTATAGCAATATACCCAGCATTTAACATAAGAATGCAATAACAGATCACTTCTCCTTTATTGTTTTTTTACTCAAATTTTATTTACAGCAACTGTTAAAATTTACGATTATTACTTTAGTAAGATGTTGCTTGCTATTAAAGTAAACATAAGAAACAAATGTAATTGGTTAATGCTAAATTTGAAGCAAGATTTCCTGAAAGTTTTGATTTAACAAAACTATGCAATGAAAAATAACTTCTATTTTTAGATTTTATTTATTTAAGTTTTATTTGCTTAATTATTTTTAATTACATCAATAATTTCTTTAGTAATACATTGCTTGCTATCTAATTAAAAACTATAATCATCTGCAATGAGTAATGTCAAATTTGACGCAATATACGAAGAGACACTTTATTTAACAAAATAATGAAACGAAAGATCACTTTTTCTTTTCAAGATTTATTTACTTCAGGTCTTCTTTTCCCCTCCTCCCCTACAAAATCGGGGAAATAAAATAGGGTTAACTGAAAGGTCTCTATAACTTTTTTTTGCGGGTTTTTACTTCTTTTATCTCGCATTTCTCGGTATGACGGTGAATTCAAAAATAAATATCACATAAACTCTTAGCTAAGTCTGAATTTTTGATCTATAAGAATTCGAACTGGTTTTGAAAGCTGGATTTAAAATCTACTTAAATCTTCAATCCATTTAAATCTACTATAGTAATTTGATCCAGAAATTCTTACAGTTGTTAGCTATAAACAACTTTACAAACTGAACTGAAACAACTGAATAAAGAAACAAGTTTCTTCAATGCAATTTTGAAAAAAATATTTAGTCCTATTGCATAAAAAACTGTCCCTATTTAATGATTAAAATTGCTTCAACCTATTTATCTGATTAAAAACTTACAAAGTTAAATGAATAAAAGTATAAGCAATGAATATAATATTTTTAAACCGCACCAACTACGAAAATTACCTATAATTACAATAAGGGAATAAAAATGAAGTAAATAAAAATATTAAAACATCATTTTTGGTTAACGAATCACGAAATTACAATTAAAATCAGCATACATGCCATTGGAAGAGTACTTTTACAGCATGAGATGAATAAATATTTACACGAAAAATTTATGGGGATTAAAATCTTATTTTAATAGAAACAGGATGCTAAAACAGCTTTGGGGCTTTTTAGTGTTATTGCAAGCAAACATGTTCAACAAGTTTATTTGGTTCAAAAGTTTTCAAAGCTAAATGAATAAAAGCATACACTTTCATCCGGGGGAAATACTAAAACCCTCAATAACTATTATGAAGGAAGAAGTATGAAGTAAATAAAAATGTTAAAACATTAATTATATTTGGTAATTAAATCACGAAATTGTAATTAAAATCAGTGCATTTACCATAAAAATTGTACTTTTATGACACTGCGTTTGTAAATTTGACTTTGAAAAATTTATGAATTATCTCAATCGAAAGTGAAGTAAAAATACCTTTGAAGACGTTGCTGAGAGATACATAATTTCAGAAAAAATAATTTCGGTAGATTTTAAGTGAACAACTTTTATTTTTTAAGAAATTGCATTTTTTTCAACAATTCTTGAGAGAATAAATTCTTAATAGACGGTTGGTAATCGAAGGGACAGGCATGTATTCCTTTAAAATTATTGCTATTATAATACTCTCACCAATTCATACCTTGCAATTGCATACCTTGCAATCAAACAATTGCATACCTTACAATTCAAAATTTTTTCGATTTTTAAAAAATAAAACAATATAAAGTAATTAATATCGTCTCGAACTTATTTTTGCATGTAATTAATTTCGGATAAATGGATTTTATAATTGGGTGCAAATTGATTTCGGATAAATGGATTTTATAATTGAGTGCAAAAATGTTTTTATTCACTTAAAAATTACTCGAAATATAGCGTATATGCAAAAAATAAAATTCGCATTGAGGGGTCCAAACTTTGGACCGCTATCCAGACAACTATTAGAGTCATATTTTCCAAATTGCCGTTGCCCCCTCTATTTTTGGAGTCAGAAATTCAGATCCATAAAAAAGAGCATGTTCATTCAGAAAAAAGTATGTTTTTGTGCCTGATATCGTAACGTAAAATATCGTCTGCACTGATTACCTTTATTTCATAACCGTCGTTGAACGGCTGACCCAATATTGTGCTTATGACTAATAATGCTCAACTCTGCAGCCTTGTAATTTTAAATCCAGCAAAGAAGACAAAGGAACTCCTGCATCGAGTATTGGGAGAAATTTGCCTTTATGGAGGACTTTTTGATGGAATTAATCAGCATTCGCTTGGCATGGAGAGGAAAACCACATAAACCTCCCAAGTTCAGCCCAACGGCAAGGGGACTCTAACTCATTATCAGTCTACCACTGAGGTTATTTTAAGTCAACACTGTGGTTGCTGCAAGTCGGGTGCGGAATTCGTATCGAACAGCCATCACTGGGATTCGAACCCGGTTCGCGGCGAATTTGTAGTTACCTCCTCGAACCATTAAGACTGAATCCTAGAACATGATCCAATCATTAGATAAAAAGCACTTTTTTCAAGCACTGAACATTCTGAGACTACTGCTAATCATTTCAATCAGATTCCATTATTTAAATGATATTCTAAATAAATAAATAAATTCAAATATCTAAATATATTGTAATTTTTAATGTTTGAATTATGTTTGGCTGCACACCATACAAAACATAGAATCATATTTATGATGTTTGAATATTATTGTTATAAAACATGATTTGCTATAATTATGTATAAAGCAGAATATACAAAAATATTTATTTTCAAAGTATTTACACTTAAAAACTGCTTTTCTTTTAATTTTCCAAACTATATTACTCAGTGTATCAGTACATATGATTAAAATATACTCTCCTTTTGTCAAAATATATTCAGAGCTTGTACTTAAAAATGATTTCAACTCTCGCACAGCTGAGAATGTTTACATTTCTTTTTCTCCTATTATTCCGCTTTCGCTAATAGCATACATTTGCATGGTGATGCGAGTCCTTAATGATAATGGTTGTTGGAAAATTCCATTTCAGTCCGAGGAAAGCTAGATGAGGCTTGTTTTTCTATTCCTAGTACCTCAAGTACAATTTATGGAGCTCGCATTAAAGTGAAATTAGCTCAAAAATATGCGAAAAATTACATAATTTATTTTTTACGCTTCTAAAAAGTTTTCCATGCGTTTCTACACGCATTTAACAAAAAAATTCCTCTAGCACTTAGTTTTCGCAAAACAAAATTAAACTTTATAGCGAAATTGCAGATAAGATAAATTCATAATAGCTATGAGATTTCGTATACATAATTTACACTAAAATTAAAACTGATATAAAGATTTATTCATGTAATCTTGTGGCAGAAAGATTCCTAAGTAATAATAATTTTAATATTATGAATATTTTAAAATCATTGATATCGTATAATTACTGCAAATGTATTAATTTAAAAAGGTGAATAAGTATAAAGAAACATATTTAATAAAATTTTATGCATGCAAATTGTAATCAGTAATTATTATTGTAAAAGTAACAATTATCTAATAAGAAATAATATTGAACAAGCTCTTCACTTTTATAGTTTATTGCCGTTTGAAAGTAAAAACAGTTTGACACATTATATAAGTTCATCATTATGTACGTTCATCAGTATATCAGCATATAAGTGCCCAAAATATTTATCGTGACAAGCGTTTGTAAAATAGTTACAATTTTGAATTGTAATAAAATCGATTATTTAAAAGTAATTAAGTGAAAACAAATTATTAAATATGATTAACTGAATCTTTACACACATTTATAATTTAGATTTAAAAATGCATACAAAATAAAAATAAGCTAAATGACACTGAATATAATATTTTCATTTTATTTTGATGGAATGAACTTACAAAACAAATTTCCCTTAATCTGATATAATAAAGCCACTGGGAAGGGCAAAAAATAACAAAAACTTGATAATTTGTTTAGCTTTATTACTCGTAATTAGGACGGTATTTGTCTTTTAGTTTTGTGTATGACTTTGTCGCAATGATTAACACTGATTTATTGATTATTTACTTTTTGCCACCTATTCGAAAAACTGATATTCAGCCATTATATAATCTAAAACTTTTCAGCTTCGAATTTTTGTTATACACTTTAATATTGCATAAAATGCTGACTATAGTCATAAACATTCTACTAGCTCTTAAAGAGTAATCAGAACTTTCTTTTAAGTAAATTAGAACTAAAGGATATTAGTAAATTTGAGTTAGTGTGACAAAATGCAATAAAGCATTTTATAACTCAAAGGATTTTATTATACATAGTTACATTGTATCAAATGCCAACCAGTGTTTTGAACGTTTTGTTTAGTTACGAAATGTTCTTCTGAAAAATTTGAGTAGAATAGACAATGCAATAACGGATAGAAGGATAAAGATTTATAGAACTTTCATGCAGAAAAGCTCAGTTAAACAAAAACCTTTTAAGTCTAAATTTCCCACAGGCATATTTGAACAAAACAGTGTCTCCATCTATTCTTGTTACAAAGACGCAAGAGGAAGTTTATAAAACTTAAAGAGAGTTTATACCACCCGAAAGTTAAATGGTTCCAGATAAACTTTAGAATTTTCGGAAGAACAAATATTTTACAGCATATATAAATTTTTTATTTTTTATTTTATCAAAAAGTTATTTTGAGTTAAACGCAAATGTAACAAAATAGTATTTTTAAATGCGTTTCTTTGAAATAATATTTAGCACCTCAATTTTAAACTTAATAAATAAAATGCTTTAAACAATTTAATCATAAAAGTGACTTTTTGCCCCATTACAAGTTATAAAAAATTAAATTTTGTACATTACAATCCTAGTTTTTTCAATAAGTTATGATCAAAATACTTTTATTTTATAAATGTGATTTTTTGTTATCATTTTTAAGTAATATGTAAACAAAAAATTGCATACTTGAAATATTGGGATAACCTTTTTTCATAGCAGACTTTATTGCCCACTATTTCAAATTATAAAGTATGACTTACCCAATTTTTGTTTAAGCAATTTTCGATTATAACTGATGTAAAAGTAGGCCCAAGTGGTACGTGGTACAACGATTGAAATAACTTAGCTATTTCAAAAAAGCTTTTTCTTTTTAAAAATACATTTTTGTTAAGATATTCAACTTCTAAAAGCAAATAATTAAAAGTTCTTATATATAGGGGAGAGTCGGGTAGTCCCGAAAACTTAAGAAGCATTGCTTATATTTCTGTATAATACTGAGTAATAATCAACATTTTTGTATGTTTCTATTGTTTAATCATCTAATTAAATACTGCAAAAAGAATGAACCAAAAAAAGATTAGTTTAACTTAGAAAAATAGAAATTTAAAAAAACATGTTTTTCAGCTCTTTTCAAAATGTATCGGGTAGCCCCGCCCAGTTACAAAAATTATGTTTTTTAAATGTTTTTTCAGAAGTAAATGAAAATGACCAATGTATTGACAATAGATAAACCACATTTATCATTTTTATCACAAAATTATTTTATTTATTACATATTTATATACTTTTAGTGAATTCCATCATTTAATAACAACAAATGTCATACTTAATGTCATACATATATTTGTTGTTAAAAATGCATATAATATTCAAATTAGAAGCAATAAAATAATAATCTTTGCAACCGTACATTTATTGTCGAGATAAAATTGGGTGATGCCACCCGACATTCATGGGAGCGGGGCTACCCGAAATCAAATGTTTTAGAAAAATTTGTAATTATTCGAACAATTTTTCACACATAAACTTCTTTCTTCGTGCAAATTAAACTTAAGACTACATACTTTAATGCTGTTTGTATAGAAAAATTAATTTGTTTAGTATTAAGATGAAGTTTAATCGAAACATTCAGCCAAATTTTCTTAATTTCATGACTACTGTATTCAAAATATTCTATACATATGAAATTGACAGAGGGCGGAGGTACCCGACACTGCCCTATATATATATATATATGTTCAAAATGAGGAATAAAACAAAGAAAAATAATAGACATATGACAAAAAAGGGGGGGGAGGGAATAATAAGTAAAAAAAATAACAAACAACAGTTTAAGAAAAAAAAGAAAAAGAAAAAAAAAGGATGAAATTTTATTTAAAAAACCGGAAATAAAACCGGAGAAAAAGATATAATCTTTTCTTCAGCCCACACGATTATATCCGCAAAACAGAGTGCTTTCTGATATTGTATCAATAAAGCCGAAGAACTTATTGAAACTTACTGTTTTTCTTAACTTTCTTCGTGTTTTCTTGTATTTATATATATGTATATTTCTGCAATATTATTCATTATTTTCTTCCGGCCGAGCAAAAACGTAATAAAACAAAACGTACTGACAAATTCTGCTACTCCCGATTTTTCTCGGGATGATAAATAGTTGCAATACCCGAGTTAACTCGGGATAATCAGGGAAGCTGTTAAGTTACGAAATCAAACGTAAAAACGTACTTCCTCTGATTAAACAAACCTTTTTTTCCAACAAAATCGGATTTCCGACAACCAAATAATAGGGGGTGGCCGCAAACTGGGAAATATGGTCCCCATAGTTAGGTTAGGAAGGAGGTTCAAAGTTTGGACTCCTTAACGTTAATTTAACCTGTTACGTATTTCATCATATCTCGAGAATTTTTTAAGCAAAGTGAAAATTTTTTGACAAAGTTATATAAGTCATACATCCTAGACAATTCCATGAGAAATATAACTTTTAGCAAATATTTATCATTTTTAATTATTTATTTAATAATAGTCAAGTATTTTGAATTGCAAGGTATAAATTTTTTTCACACCGTTTTAAAGAATGTAAATTTAAATAGCAAAATACAAATTTGAGTGAAATCGATTGAATTGTTCCTGAGAAATCGAATTTGAAAGAAGCCGTATTTTTAGAATTTGATTTCTCAGAAACTATTCGACCAATTTCGCTTAAATGTTGTATTTTGCAATGTAAAATTACATCCTTAAAAATAAAGTATTTTTTATACCTTACAATTAAAAAAAATTTTGACTATTATTAAATAAAATAGTAACAAATGATAAATATTTACTAAAAGTTATATTTTGCACGGAATTATCTTTGGTTAAACAATTTTCATAATTGTGTGCAAAAGTTTTTTAATTAACTTAAAAAGTTCTCGAGATATGGCGAAATATGCAAACAATGACATAATTGTGTGCAAACAATTTTCATAATTGTGTGCAAAAGTTTTTTAATTAACTTAAAAAGTTCTCGAGATATGGCGAAATATGCAAACAATGAAATTATACTGGTCCAAACTTTTGCCCTCTCTTTTGACAAAACTATGGAGACCATATTTCCCGGATAACGGCTACCCCATATATTTTGAGGGTCAGAAATCTGAAAACGTTTTTGTGTGTGATTTCGAAACTTAAAATATCGTCTGCACTAATTAATATAAGCATATTTCAGGTCACCTCATTAAATCTTTCAGATTGAGTTCTAGAACGTGAAGATTCGATCATTAGATCAAAAGTTATTCAGAGTTGTCTGTTTTTTATTTTACGTACTGTACATCAGTGATATTTGTTAGCTTATAAATCTGATCAAAAAAGTTGTTTATTGAGCGTCCTGTAATCCCTAATTTTTTTTTATTCGTTATGCCAGAGGTTACCTGAATGACCAGCGTGATCGTGGGAGCATAGGCGGAGTATGTCACAAAATTAGAATTTCTGAGGTTATCTGAACCTATGTATTTATTTATTTTGTTTAAAACTATAAAACTAAATAATTTGAAATAAATGGCTATTGAAATAAAATAAAATAAATGATAATTGAAACAAAATAATTGATAAGTGAAATAAAATAAAAACAAGTTTTTAATTGAAAAGTAAAAACAATGGCGAAATGGAATTAATTCCTTGAGGAAAAACATGAATTTTTTTTAATTATTAATGCCAATAATAATTAATTNTAAAGCTAAGGTTATAAACTTATAATGAAAGAAAAATATATTACAAGATGAAATTCAAAAAGTAAAATGATTTATTACGTCAATTAGAGAGAAGGATTACAAAAAAAAATAATCAGAACAATCAAGGATCTAGACGGATAGTCATTTCTCATGAAACCATACTTCTTTACAGGCACCCCCATGAGGCAAACAAAAACTCTTCATATTAGATTGGAATATAAATTGGAATTCATACTCTGAGTACAAAAAGGCTTATCTTGTTTCATGTAATACCCCCCCTCCTCTCAACATATTCAATTAATACAACTCTATCATTTGACTGCTGTAATTGGAAAATTATCAACACTAGAACAAAGCATTGAAATACCTACTCTTGTAGATATAGAATTGTGAATGATCAGTTTCCTTACCTGTCAGAGGGGAAATAAATTTTCTGTTCATGTTAAAAGATATTTCACATTAAGCATGTTCACGTTAAAAGTACTTTAAGGCATTATATTTGCATACAATTTGACTGGAAATCAAAAATTAGTTCACGCTAAAAGACATTCCCGCTAAGCATATTCACCTTAACAATGTTTGACTGTATATATATTTTTCACCATATCGGGAATTCTGACTTTCAAAATAGGGGGTAGCTGTAATCAGGAAAATACGGTCCCCTAATTTTGGTCAGGAGAGCAATTGAAAATTTTTGACCCCTTAATGTTAACTTTTTGCATATTTCACTGCATCTTCAAAAATTACTCAGTGAATCAAAATATTTTTGTGCACAATTGCAAATTACATTTATCTGAAGATAATTCTATAAAAAAATATTTTTCAAAGTTATTTATTATTAATTTATTTAATAACAGTCAAAAAAATTTTGATTATTATGTAAACAAATTTTATCATTTTAAATTACAAAATCTGAATGAAATTGGAAGGATAGATTTGGAGTAATCTAATAATAAAATAGTTGTATTAAAATTTGATTTCTCGAGAACTATTCAACATATTTCATAAAAATTTGTCATTTAAAATTGTCTTGTTTAAATTGATTTAATTTTTTTAACCTTACAATTCAATTTTTTCTAACCATTACCAAATAACTTAATAAAAATAATAAATAACTTTTAAAAATTATTTTTTAGAAGGTGTATAAATGAATTTTATAAGGATATGCAAAATATGTTTCAATTGTCTTAACTTTTGGTGACATACTAAAATATACAAAAAATGAAATTCAAATTAAGGGGTCCAAACTTCTGATTACTCTCCTGCTTAAACTCTTGAGACCATATTTTCCAAATTGTAGATGCCCCTCTCAACATATTTTGAAAGTCAAAAATGCAAATCTGTCTAAAAAAAAAAATTTTAATTTGGAGAAAGTTTGTTTTGGTGTCTGATTTCTTAACTTAAAATATCATTTACACTAAATAATTTGCATATTTGAAATTTGTCTCTTGCATCATAAAGATCAGAGTCTTAATAATGCAATCATTAGATTATAAGTTATTCAGTGCACTCATTTTCCATTATTTCGCGCACTGAAATTTGTTTCTAAAATTTTTTACTTCAAAAAAATAAATACAAATTATAAACATTTTTTTGATAATTAATAAATTTCAGATTAACTTAACTTACAAGAATAACACAGTTCTTTAAAACTCGGAGATATTTTAGTAAAAAATTCCATGCAAAAAATTCCATAGTAATGGTAATTTGCATATGAATCTTACTAAAAGAGAGCAAAATTTAAATCTTGATATAATGACATAAAATATTCTTGATGATCAATATAATAAAATTTTTTTGGAATTAGGTTCATTTTATATATATATATATATATATATATATTAATTTAATAATCTCCTTCTAATTAGTATTAAATAATAGATCAGACTCTATAGTTGATTTTTATATTATGTTTTAAAAATTATCAATCTTATCAAACAGACTCAAGAAATTTCTAGAAATGATATAATATATTATTTTGAAAATTTTTCTTCTTTTTCCTTTATTGTTTTCTAAAGTAATAATAAAATTAAATTTTAGTATATTCTCGTTTTAAATATAAAATAATAATCTTGAAAGCTTCCGATAATTTTCAAAATATCAATTCTGATATAAACCTATTATTTGAGAAAAAAAATATTTGATGTTTTTTTTTTTATCAATCTGATATCCGAAAGGTGTCTCAAGAGATATTTTCCATTAATGGTTAAAAGTTGTAAGAACATAATGATGGAATCTAGTTTCTAAAACGAAACTTTTCACTCTCTTTTGGAAGTAAGGGTAAAATTGATTGAAATCGATTTCAAACACTTCTTTCATTAAATTCTAACCAATAGAACTTCTATTATTGATATAAGCTGTTTATTACATGAAGGCGAAGTTTCCGGAACACTTCTTTGTTAGAAACTTTATTGTATTTTATTAAACCATTCTAGCTGCAAAACAATATTTTCAATTTTTTCAGTTGGTAATAGTTAGAAACAATTTAAAAAGTATAAATTGGCGCTGTAGTTCATTTGCAGTTTACTGAACTTACTTTTAACTTTACTTTTAGAAATGTTCGGGAATATTGACCCTATCATCGTACCAATTATCCTCAACATTGCAACAGAGGACCCATGGTCAATTAAAATCAATTCTCAATTATAGTCAATTTTAAAACAAAAACCGTTTAGTTGCATTTTTGATACTTACTTTATTTTTTGGTGGCTCAGAGGAGGTGCTCTAAGTTTGAATTCCATTAGTTGCTGGTTGTTACAAATTCTGATCCCGGCTAGCATTGACCACAGCGCTGACGTAAAATATTCTCAGTGGTTGTCGGATGAGAGGTTACAATCTCCTTGCCATCGGGCTGACTATGGGAGATTTTTGTGATGTCCCTTTACATTTAACACAAATGCGTGTTAGTTTCATCAAAAGTTTCTCCATGATGGCTAGTTTTTCCCACTGCTAGATCCAGGATTTCTCTTGTTTTCTAAGTTAAAGGCTATGAAGTTTCAAAGGCTATGATTTTGAAAAATGATAGTAATGAACTCGGAATCAGGTCGGTAATTCAACGCAGGATATTAGATAAATTATAAATATTACAAATATTATTACAATGGCAAGTTGAACCAAATTATTGTTATTCTTGAATCCGCCTCATAATTAGAATTTGCACTGTTGAGAAAAGTAATTATAAACTATTAGAATACAGTAAAATTTATCGGATTTCTGTTACTTGGTGAACGTCAGAAGCTCAGTAATTTATACGGAAACTCCTTGGCAATGGCTTTTAGTAAAATTGATAATAAAATAAGGATTTTATTACCAAACTGTTTGGCAGCTAATATAGTAAAATTAGGTAATTATGTCATGATATCTTAGAGTATGGCATAAAAACCATTTATTTGGTTAAATTTACCTTTCACAATTCTGTGTTTTAAATGAATGTGTGGTAATAAGAACTATAATTTTGAAAATTAGAACCTCCTGTAAACCGTTACCTTACAAACGGAGAAATTACTAAAACCAAATAAATGGCATAAATACCATATATTTTTGTTTTGCTACTATAATTATGTTGCTCTTTTGTACCTGAGATGTTATTAGCACAAAAGTACGTTAATTTTAACTAATTTTTAATCCATATGACTATAATTAATAGAGGATTTTAATCGATTTTTTTTCATTATCAAAAAAATGCATGTACAACCGTTTTAAATCGCGCGTTTTCTCTTTTTACTTCCAATTCTTTTAATCCGAGAATAACTTTTTTTGATAATCTGATTAACTAAAAATTAAGTGCTTTATTTGTTCACCTACTGTGTGTTGTTCACCCACTGTATAAGAAAAAAAAAACAAGTGATTAATTAAATGCAGATAAAGGTTGTTGGAATGAGTCATCAGAAAGTCTGGAGTAAGGTTCATCAGTTATTAAAAACTCTGTTCAAGTGCTAACAGAGGCAAAGATACCAAGTGGATGCATTTGAATATTGGCTAAACTAGTGGGCCTCTTTAATAATATGGCAAAAAAACTGAATAAGTGCCTGCTATTAAAATTCCTGACTCATCAACCCATCTTTTGATTGGGGATTATAAATTTGAAGCAGCTACGGTTATCAGGGATCATTGTTCAAATAAATGCCTGGAATAAAGCGACTGATAGTTAAAAATATAAAGTTATAAAGCTAATAAAGCTTCTATGGCTTAAGGCAATTTTTCCATCTGATTTTTTATCTTGACAATCGAAGTTACTGCTACGTATGTCACTCATCCGGGGTTCTTACCAAAATACATAAAATGTTAAAGGACCCAGATATGGTCCCTTACGTAAATGTAAGTCGTCCAAACTGGAAAGTGTACGTTATCCATGTGAAGGACACTAATGTTATAAAATAAATTTTATCAGCTTAAACAATTAATACGAAATTAAAGACGTAAACTTAAATTTAGATGGATAGTTGCAGTGGAAGATGACAGTTTTATCTCCTAAGCTAAAATTTGGCTGCCTCTATGCAGGACTGGAAGCACCTGCTTTAGAAAATTGAGCCCACCCTTGGCAGTCGTGTCATGATTGTTCGCGCTATTATTTAGTGAGTAAAATGTTTTATTCGGAGAAAAAATTGTAAAGTAATTTCCAGATTTTAATTTTTAATTTGATAAACAGGGGCCATAAAGTATTAAAATTTATATTGAGAAACAATTTTTTTTTTGGCTTATAACATGCTTCCAAATTATAGAATTAGCATATATTATTATTCTTGTTTTACATAACAAAAACGTTTCATGCAAATATTTAAGTAGATAAGTTCTATCTAGATTTAATCTACCGTAAAGTTAAATAATTAGATGCCTAGGTTGTAGGAGTGACCTTTAAAATGAAAAGTTTAATTTCATTTTATGTAGCTTCTAAGGCGTAATGAACCGTCTTTTACCTCCTACTTAATGAAACTGTGTTCCAAAGTAATTTGTCGGGTCTAAATGAGAAGCAATATAAATGCAAAACAGATATAGAAATTCTTGAAGCTAATGGTAAAGCACTTATAGGTTGGTCTTTGCAACGTCAGTGAATAATTCAATTTAGCTAACGCATAAATAAAAATTTTATGACAGAAATTATGTATTTCACGCGATTTACTTAAAATTTCGTTACAGTTAACTTAATCGTTGAAGTAAATCCTGAGAAATGTTAACATTTATAAGAAACAAATCAAATAGTCTCAAAGTGTATTATAAGTTTTGATAAAACGTGCAATGATCATAATAATGATTTTCAAGTTCACTGTAGAGTCCAAAACGCCTATTTATTAGTAGTAAAACACCAGACATTCGGGACTGTGAAGCCAATGTTCAAAAATTGCAAGATTTTCACGACTTCAACTCATGTAAAGACTTTATGTTAAAGACGTAAAGTCGTTAAGTTAGTTAAAATATTTAAAGTTGGGACATGTAGATTTTATTGTCGAAAAAAATGCTTTTTATGAAAACGTTTCAGAATATTTATAATTATGTGAACAAAATATTACTCGAAAAAATATTAAATCAACAATTGCTAATAATATACTTGATCACATTTAAGCATTTTTGAGCCAATATTTAATCGAACTTAATAAAAATAAATTAGAAAACAATTGAACAATTTAAAAGTTAGGATTACTAAATGAAATAGTAGTAAGCATTATATTAATTCATAAATTTGTAGTAGTTTCCTACTACAGAAATATTCATTAATCAATTTTTTTTTCTTTTTGTCATACAACGTGAATATATGTCCAAGTGAGCGTTTGATATTTTGATACATAAATAATTTTATATATATATA
>NC_092211.1:48011952-48053609 GCF_043381705.1 Parasteatoda tepidariorum | reverse complement strand
TATATATATATATATATATATATATATATATATTTATATGATTATTTATTCCTTCTTCTACTATTATTTTACAATACAATGTGTAACTTTAAATGCATTTTCCTGAAATGCTTCTAATGTGTCCTCAAAATTTGAAAAAATAATTTATACATATTTTTTTGAGTTGCATTATTATTTTAATTTATTCGTAATATTACTTTAATTCATTATTAGTATTAATTTTCTTATGCCTGTACCATAAAATAATATTGAAATCAATAGATTTTTTAGTAAAAGCAGAGATTGAATCATCGAAATTCTATAAAGATAATCGGATAATGCAGTGAATACAACATAAGTTCTTACGCAGTATAAATTTTTACACAATGTACAACTCACACTACGCTAAGTTTTGATGAAGACTTTCAGACGTATGTTTTTATTTATTCATTTTGCGTGTGTATTAACACTAGGACGACAGGCAGTTTCCCGATCTAGAATGACCTTAACTCCAGTAATGAGTATTTGATTTTCAATTCATTATAATTATAGAATGACAAGCTGACCCGGCAAACGTTGTTTCGCCATATGAATTATTTCTAGAGTATGAAAATATATCTTATTTATTGTAAGTGTGTGCGCATGTGGTATATGAGGGGAAGGGGCATGGAGCGCTGCGAACGATGACGGAATGTGAAAATAACAACACACCAAATAATAGGTTTTTTTTTATTTATTGTAATTTCCTTTTTCTTAAATTATGTATACAACGAATTCTGAAAATATTAGTCAACAATATTAATCTCTTAGTGAAATTGAGTGAACAGAATTTTTTGTCATGCCATCTTTAGCAAACACAAATAAACTGGATGGTTTGCCCACTCGAGAGCATGCCACGTGTAATTGTCCGTGTGAAAACCATGGTGTGCTCAAATCTAAGACACAAACAGACATTGTTTGGCCTTGTCATTGCAAATGCCAATCTAATGGGGAACTGAATGCGTTTAAATTGAATTAGCACATCTGTGGGTATAATAGGGATTCGTGGAAGTAATATACTTACACCCCGGAGCTTATCATTTAAAATAATGACTTCGATAACGTTGTTCATTAATTCTTTAACGACTAATCGCGTTGAACAGCCGTGGTGGGTTCAAATTACGAAGCAAAATAACCGGAGATCCAACTTTGAGTACTAAATTATGTGGTGGTAAGCCTGGTAAATCCAATGAGTTTAAAAATTCTGTTGGAAAATTTGCAGCTTCAATGGGATCGCAAACTGCATCAGCGGACTTATATGGTACCAAGTTGCTGGCAATAACTGTTGTATCTTCAGATTCAATTCGTTGACTTCCACATTTTTAGCTGCTAAAATATCCCTTTTTTTCCAGCCACTCATGATGTATGTATTGTGTGTGTACATCAGAGAATATTAGGTTAATGAGAGCATCTTGTGAATCACTGATTGTGCAGAAATCGTCCGGTAATTTTATCCAGTCTCATCCTTAGTAACTTTTCCATCACCGATAACTAACAATTGTTTTGAGAATGTTTCAGCATATGGATCTTGAAGCATTTGGATGCGAATATTTACTTTTAGTTGAACTTTTTCAACGTTACGCCACAGTGGAGATGATTTCAAGCAAGCATTGATCTCACCAGCGTACGTTGAACGCTGAATGATGGGAAGTGTTTGTCTGAAATCACTTGAAAGGAGTGTCAGAGTGTCGCCAAATAATTTGTCATTGTTTTTTGCGTGCCTTTCAATGTCCTGTTCAACGCCTCAAGCGAATGTTTATGTGCCAAAGTTATAGATCCCAGATGATAATTTTGCAGTGTTTCAACACTGTGGCCATAGATGATTGCTTGTTTATGTTGCACACTGCGTCTGGGTTGTTTTGAATATTTAGTGGCAGCTTAAATACTGACTGAGCTGTTCTGCCTCCATCCCCATCCAATAAAGTTGCCGCAATGCTAGATGAGGCATCGGTCAACGTGATGCAATTATTTGATCGTATTTCAGCGAGAATCAGCGAAATAATAAATGTTTTGCCAGTTTCACCTGGTGCATCCAAAAAAAATCATCTTGTCCTGCCGAAACTGCGAGCATAATGCGTTCATAAATGTTCCTTTGTTTCTCATTCATTAGTGGAACATTGCGAGTAACAATCGCTGCCATTTCTACCGAATTGTATTGAAGTTCACGATTCATGTCAGTGTTAAATAAATCAGATGCACTTCTATTTGGCGAAGGCATACCGAAATGACTGAGTGACAAGTTGGCAATAATAATGAAAAGATCCTCAATAGCAATCAGTGCTTCATTGCACATAGCATCGCTGAATGCTATCGTTAGATTGTTGCAACGTGTGCGATGTTGATACCGTATATCATCAGGCATCGAATCTTTGTGATTATCCCATAGCGTTTCTATACGTGCCGGGAAACATGTAGTTAATACTACAGCGAATAGTAGACGATTTTGCTTTGCAGTACAGTTCAATGCTGCTTCAGCAAGCATGCTTTCCCACTGGTTGTCGTCTTCCAGCAAGCCGAGTGCAAGGCGTGCATCTTTTTACGTTGGATGTTGATGTCCATCGACTTTACGTATATCTTGAAATGACAATGAGCCGGTGACATTAACCAACAACAGACGGAAATAAAAGCACTCAGTCTGCCTTGGATTGACTGTAAATACTCTCCCCAAGGCGTTTGATTTAAATAAACTGGGACATGCATCAACCGGTGTGCCTTGCTTGCGGGGTGTCCATTTTTTTTTTGTTTGAGTCCATGCGAAATAGTGTGGTACTTCTGAGTAAAGTAATGTCCGTGCAAAGGCACCAAAAGCATCCGCACGATTACACAATTAAAAAAATTCGGTGAGTGTAGTTTTTGGGGGATTTACAGCTCGGTCTATCACTGTCTCGTTCGTGAAATATACTCTCTGATCGTTTTCAAAACGGATGGCTAAATGACTAACTTTTGGATCCCGTTCATTAATTGGGAACCCAAAGATACACCAAAGTTGTACAGCGTTATATCGTCGTTGTTGTTCACTGGAACAGCAGTCACATAGGTATTTTTAACTCGAAATACTGCCATATCACTGCTTTTATTCACATACTTGCAAATATATTTGATGCTCTTCTTTTAAGGGTTAGCATAAGTATTAGAGTTTAATATGACTTGTTGCAACGTGCGTGAATATTATTTTTGATTTATTATGTTTCTTTGTCTAGCTTGGATCCGAATACGATTAAATAAAGATATATTTAAAAATTACGTTAAATTTGTCCGAAAAATGAAAAAAAATTAGTTATAAACCTATTCTCAGACCTACTGAATATACATATAAAATTTCATCAAAATCGGTCAAGCTGTTTCGGAGGATTTTAAACACTAAAACTGCGACAAGAGATTTTTATATATATAGATAGAAAAAAGTTGATTTTCCTAAACTGAGAGAAAAAGTATAATCATTACCAGAATATAATAAATTACTACCAAAATATGTTAAGTACCCACCATGTTTCTGGCTCTGTCGAAGCACTAAAATATAGGAAATTTATATCAAAGCACTTTTGTAATGGTTTTTCCTAATATATAATAAAATTTGGTAATTATATCATATCTTAGCAAAATTATAATTTTGTAATTTATATTTGGTAATTATATTTATGTTTGGTAATTATAACTTCGTTAATTATAATTTGGTCCCCTATAATTTGGTAATTTTAACCACTCTCAGAGTATGACATAAAAACCATTTATTTGATTAAATTTACTTTTCAGATTTGTTATTTTACTAAATTTGTGTAAAAAAGAGCTAAATATTTTTCTATTTCGGTTCCTCCTTGTTTCGTCCTCTCTTGTTACACAATTCTTAACACTATTAGTATTAAATTTAGCTTTTACTAAAGTTTAAAGATCAAGTTCGATGAAATGTAATGCATGTATTAAATATATATGGCGTAAACTCTCAATTGGAAGCTGGAGACAATGAACTAATAAACTGAAGATGGATTGGTGTGGCTCAGTATGAGCTGTTCATTAAGCAAATGCATTTCATTGATGAATGACACTGTCCAAGTATTCATTTCATTTCATCTGAAATTAGTTCTATGATTTATAGTATAACTAAACTCCCTAGAAAATGGTAAATATATGTACTAAAACTAGGCATTTCATAGAAATTTTAGTGAGAATCTTGTTTGGTATAGAAAAAATGAAGAGTTTATTTTTAAAAGAAAAAAAGAAGTCTGTAAACATGTAAGTTATTATTATTTATTCATAGAAAAATGGATAATAGATTTTAGGATATGACGTTTACTTTGATGTCCCTGGTTAATTTTTATGGGGTAAAAAGATTACTCTTCGGCTAAAGGTCGTAAATAAAGAAAGATTGAATTGAGTGAAATTAATTTTGAGAATGACTATGTTTAAACTTCTTTCTAGCTAATAGAGCGTCTCATTGAATAAAAAATATTATAGCACTCTCCTCCTTGCATTGAATAACGTAATTATTCTTCCTTTTTGCTTTTGTTTTTTAATTTTAATTTGTTTGTTTGTTTTTCTTTTGAATAATTTTTACGCCTGAACTAAAACTTTATGGACATTTCATAAAAATTAAGCATTTAAATACTACGCACTTTAATAAAAATGCGATTAAAATGATATTAAATTTTTCCAATATTTTAAATCATTTTCTTCTATCTTTAAAAATCATGTTTAGTATGTTAATTGGATTTATAATACTAGCAAATGAAGATAATTTCTTTTTCTCAGTTAATCACAGTTATTTTTTTCTTTCAACAAAACCTCAAGGATTCTGAAGCATTTTTGTTCTGAGTTGAGAAGCAGATGTATTTCTAAAAACATTAAATATGCTTATTTATTTATTTTTCTTTTGTTTCCTTTTAATTGACAAAATACTAACCTTTACAAACTTATTTTTTTGTTGTAAATTTGAACCAAAATTAAAAACAAGCTTTAATGAACTATGAAACCCTTTCTCAAGGATGGATACCTAAACAAACCGGCATCTGAGTTAAATTGATAGAAGAAAACCCCGCAAAAGCAATTTAAATTTGCATTATGTTTTAACTTTTAATAAATGTACTTCAATATTTGAATTATATAACTAGTTCATTTATTACTATTTCTCACCTTTCTTTTTCCATAACTTCAACTACATCACAATAGAGATACGTTATTTCCATTGGGATGCAACACATTTTGCATTTTTTATATCAGTAGAAAGGATCGCAAAAATAAGCAAATAGTCTTAGGTATTTTTCAAAAGTTTATAAATCCAGCATAATCGTCAATTATACTAAATATTTCAAAACTGGTGATAGTGATCTAAGGTTCAATTTGATATTTTCACATCATATATTTTTGTGATAAGTAGAGGAATTCAAAAAAAGCATTATTCTTTTTGAAATTATTCATTGAATGTATTCTTGGCAAAATAACTGTTATTTTTTAAATTTTTTTATTTTATAACTGTTATAACTGCTATTTTTTTCAATGAGACTTAATTTTTTTTTTTTACGAAAAAGACTTTCAGTTCATGCAATTATGAATTTAGTAAAATAGAACGTTTCTTCAGAATGTCCTTCCTTAATAATAATGATGAAATACAATTAATTCAAAAAATATATTTCATGTCAGTTTTATGAATGCATAATTTATTTTAGACAAATGAAACGTGCTAAATTCTATTTCATCCTATGCCATTATGGAAGCTTAACATTCCATATATTTCACCGAAACGTAAATAAGGTAGGATCACCTCTGCGCCACTGATTTAAATTTTGTCATTTTCTAGTACAACAATTTCAAAACGTGGATTTGATTCCTTTTCGTTTCAGATGTTTGAATATTCATTATATTCAAAACACGCATTTGCATTTGTAATTAAAGCTGTCAACTGAAAATGTGTTTGCTGTGCGCAAATAGAAGTATTGAATAAAGCTGGTTTGCAGACATGTTAAATACCTTAACAAGAGCAGACTAGGGACTTATTTTAACAATTTATTCCATTTCAGTTGACTAAACGTGAGATCAATCAATTTGAATTAAACATATTGCTTAATCAAATATTATAATTCGCCTAATAAATCTGTGTGATAATTTCTTGATCATTTAATTATATTTATCTTTTAATATTACATTGAGGTACGTTATTTGTACAGTAAAAAGCATTTGAAATTTAAAGAAAAATGTCAAATTTGAACTGTAGGAAATTCTGGATCAAATAAAGCTATAAGAAGCCGGCAGTTTTGGTGCATCATCCGTAAAATCTATTTAAAATTAAAATCCATTTTCATCGTAAAATATTATACCATATATTTCATAGCAAAACTTATTTTATTTGAGTGATTCAGTAATTTTAAGGTAATTATTACTGTAAAATTCATGGCATATGAAATTTATTTTTCCGTAACATGTTCCGTTAAATATGTATTTCACGGTAAAAAGAACTGGTACCCTAACCGGTACCTAATTGAAATTACTTCAAAATGTAATTTTAATTATGATATTAAACAACACCACAGCTTAAACTATTAAAATCTAAGCCACTAAATTTCGAAACAGAAATAAGTATCTATGCAACTTGTATTCGAGCTACCACATTATATAGTAACGAATGCCAGACGTTTTCCAAAACATATGAAGCCATGCTTTTAATCTTTGAAAGAAAAATTCATTAAAAAATATTTAGTCTAACTAGTTAACCATTATTTAACCATGAATATAAAATACAAACGACATATCATTGGCAGAGGCAAAAATTCTTTTCGTATTAGATGGCTCGATCATATTTTAAAAAATTGGTCACCCAAAATCTGTTAAAAAGTTATTTCTGCATCTTATACCAATATATACCACAAAATATACCGCTGCATACCGAAATATACAAGTGAATACCACTATATACCCTACACCATAAAAAAAGGAAGAACTCGCACACGATTGGTGAATTTCGCCAATGTAAAACTCAGGACATTTAAAGTCAACCGTGATGGACCATAGTGCGAAAGTGCATAGATTGTATAATGCAGTTGCATAAGAGGAAAGAAGCTGTTTAGAGATGCTCTTGAACTATCGTAATTTGTTACAATTGAAAGATGAAGTTTCATTTCGAAATAAAATCTTGTAATTTTAGCACTGTGAAAGTGTCAAAAGTCATTTTTGAGAATATAATATTTTTACATGTCCTTACAAAAATTTAAGATGTTGTCGAGGTTTATTTGTGGTTGTTTTCAGGTGTCAAGGTTGATTTATAGTTTATTTGAAGTTGAATTTAAAAACAACATTAGGAAATCAACTTCTCAAGGTGCACATTCAAAGTATAGGAAGTTGTCTTATGGACACTTGATGTTGTTTTGAGGAACAACCAGCTTAAGTTTTCGGTTTGTTTTTCAGGCGTATGGATTAATTGTTCTACGCGTATATACAAATACATATATTTGAGGTGTGAATAATTTTAACCAATCTGAATTAAAAGTATTGTTAAGTTACATCTGAGGATGATTTTACGAGGAATAAATGAGGCTGAAATTGAGGTTTATTAAGGAGGATATTTTTGGTGTGAAACATAACCTCATTTTCTACCTCGGGTGTATTTTGTCACAACTGTCAACCTCAAAACAACCTCAAAAACACATTACTTTTTCATGAAAGGGTGCGCAATTTATTATCAAATCTAGCACGAAAATGATTTTATTTACTGTAATTTTTCACTAATAAATTTAATTTGCATTTTTAGTATGAAATATGTCAAATAAAAAGAATCATACTTTCGAAATTTATTTATCCTTTGTTATTCGTCCTTTGAAATGGTTCATTCTGAAAAAAATATTAATTTAAGCGTTTCATTTTTGCGTCTCATGTGATATTTGGTGCAAAAACTTCCTTACACATGCAGTTTATGACGAGAAGTCCAACCTTTTTTTTAAGGTGTTAAATATATTATTANTATATATATATATATATATATATAAGGCTGCGCAAACAAGCATTGTTTTAGTGAAGGGCATAAAACCAGAATTAAAAATTAATATAATTGAATTGAAGGGTTTTATCCCCGGTTCGATAACGCTTTCTACTCTTGATTTGTGAATGACTTTTTTCCCACAACTACAAAGTCATATAGTGACTATTATGCAAATGTCTTCTCCAATAACCCATATGGTATTTAAATTTATTTATATATATATTACCGGCAAAGTATGAAATTGGGCATTGTATAGAATGACTAGGCATTGTATAGAATGCCTAAAATTAGCCGGCAAAGTATGAAATGATTTATATTTCGTACATTGCCTAGACATTCTATAGAATGCCAAATGAGAAACCGGCACAGTATAAAATACATCTCAGATTCGTCAAAATGTCATTCAAAAATGACAAATTCAAAACGTCATCCGATTTGATATTAATTTAATCGTGGATATAATTATATTTATTCGATATTTTAATACTTACTGACGATAGATTAGAAGAAACATCAGTGTTTGGAGTATCGGGCAAATATATACCGTAAACAGTGACCTTAACAAAATATCAGTGTAGGGTATACCGAACAGTGGCACCTAACTAGACCTAGTATATATTTCGGACATTTACCAAAGACCTAGTCATACTAGGTCCAGTTAAGTGCCATTGCTCGGTATGCATTTGCCCGGTAAACTCTACACTGATGTTTTTTTCAGGTTCAGTGCCATTGCCTGGTATACCCTACACTGATGTTTTTTTAAAGTCAAGTGCCCTTGCCCGATATGCATTTGCCCGGCATACCCTACACCGATGCTTTTTTAAGATCATATTATATTTGCCCGATACTCCAAGCACTGATCTTTCTTCTAATCTATTGTCAGTAAGTATTAAAATATCGAATACATGTAATTATACCCACGAATAAATAATTGTGAAATCGGATGTAATAAATATTTCGGACATTCAACAAAGCGACTATGTGATTGTCAACATTCACCGGTGAAAGTCAACAAACACCGATTTCGCTCATTCACAGTAACATGCACAGCATTTACATAATAACCTCATCCGGACATTTGTTTCATACTTTGCCTAAATAGCATCCGGCATTGTATAGAATGCCTAGGCATTCTATACAATGCGTAGGCAAAGTATGTAACACTTCTCACATTTCATACTTTGCCTAAAAACGTCAGGCATTCTATACAATGCCTAGTCATTCTATACAATGCCTAGTCATTCTATACAATGCCGGCGTTTCGTACTTTGCCGGTAACATATACAACACCAAATCTACTAATTATCTCGAAACATTTATTGATGTTTTTAATATTTTAATATGGTCAAACAACTCCTTTCTTTCCTGTTTAATTAACTGTTATATTTATCCAAAAAAAGAAATAGAATTAAATTTCTTATATGCTTGCTTCATATAATACGCAATGCGTCAATGTAAATTTAAACCAAATATATGGAAATTTTAAGATCATAAGAAGCTAGCCTTTCTTTTAACCCTTCTATTTTTATATTTGCTTTACAATGAAGAGTTTATATAATTATGTTAATAAGAATTTTTAATACATAATTTATTGCTAAATAAAAAAATGTGGATGAAATAATTTTTTTAAGCGAAATATAAAAAATTTCCTTTTTCAAAAAAACTGAGCATTGCAAGATAATCTCAGATTAAAGTTTTAAATCATGTTAAAATTTATTTTATAATTTTTATGTTGGTGTAATATCCAATCATTTCTGCCGAAAACTAATTACGTTTAAATAAACATAAAAATCCGGAAAAAGATTCAAAGACCGAGAATATAGAGCGAAACTAAAAAAAAAATTCATTTAACATTTGGGAAAAAAAATCTTCAAAAAGAAACTAAAATAAATTAATTTAAATATTTTCTTTGCTAGTAGCTGCATTGCAATGCATTCCCAGAAAAAAGTGTAAGCCTAAAAATTAATGGTTTTATAATAAACTTCCTCCTGAATTATATTTTTTTTATTCAATATGTTTATTAATAATTAAGTTTTAACTAAGTCGGAAGTTTTGATTCGTAAAAAATAAGTAATTGCTTGAATTATTATGAATTCTATTCTACCTTACATTTATTAAAATAATCTTATTCTGTAAGGTAAATATTATATTTCAAAAGTTTTTTTAATATAATGTTTGCAAGAAGTTAATATAAACATCGGTTTTCATTATAAAATAATCAAAATAAATATTTATGAAATAATATTTAAATATTTTCCATTTTATTTTCTTCAGTGAGCTAGGTTAAATTTTGAGAGAGCATTCAATCTAGAAGAAAAATTGCATTTTGTACTTGTCATTTGTATATTCGCTTTTTTTAGTGTTCAAACACATCTTTGAAAAAGTAAAAAAAAAATTAATTAAGCTTGCAAGGTTGATATTTAATTATGCAATTTCAATGATTTCTAAAATTAACACTTATTTAAAAAGAGAAATGTGATTTTAACCACGAATTTGAAAGAGTTGTTTTTGTACATGGCAAAAATGTAAATTAACAAAAAAATTTCTAGTAAATTTATTAATAATAACATACATTTGATGCTAACTTTTTATAATAGTTTTAAATAGATTTACTTCCATTGTTTATGCATTTAGACTTTTGGAACTAATGAGAATTTGAAAAATCATCTTTGAATAGTTGAAATTTATTACTAAACATAAAACCTTAAGGAGTTTAAACTAAATTGATGCTGAGATAGCTTATTTTTATTATAATCTGCGATTACTTTCAATTTCTGCCTCATTCTTGGAGCAGGACAAGAGAAAGGGCATAATTTTCTGATTTAAAAAAAATGTGATCTTTGTTCTAAAAAATGTGATAGTGATTTTGAAAGATTCTAGTTGTTCATAACGTTATTCTAGTTGTTCTTTTAAACAATTAGTCCGTTTTTTTAATTTTTTTCTCAATATATACAAAATAATCATTTCTCAGACGTGTCTGCATATCCGTTTAGAATATTTATACTACACTACTAGCACATTAAATTACTGAATGAGTTAAGAGCTTCTATATCTTATAAATTCGTGACTAATTGATATTAGTTTTATACAATACGAATGAACTATTCTTATCTATCTCTAAATAACATTTTATAACATCTTAATAATCAAATAGTTCAATAAATTTTTCTTTTTACTATTCAGAGCAACGATTTTAACTGTTCTTGTGTTCGTCGAACATTTGCATTCTTTATTATATTTCAAAAATTGTATAATATTGTTAGTCTAATTCGTCGAAATAAAAAACACACAGTGGGAAGTATATCATAAAATGCATTATTTATAAGCCATACAGAAGTCTATTTAAATTCAAAGCGTGTTCATTATAAGGGTTTATTTTAAGTACTTTATATATTTTGTAAGTAATTCAGATTTCATATACTTGTTAGGTTATGTAGATATTTTTATACATGTGATAATGAGTTTTATAATAATTTGTAAGGCATCTTAAACAATTCTTTAAGTTTATTTCTATAATTTGCTTTAGTTTACTATTGTAAATAATTTATTTTTAGATACCTTTGAAATAAATTTTGTGATAAAATCAAATGAGTGTAAGAGCTATCTTAATATAAGTCTAGAATATAAGAATGATATAGTAATGAAACATACAATGCAAATGAAAGAGTCAAATCCATAGTATTTGCTTTTCATTTAAGTGGTACGTCTAAATAAAAAATATTTTGTTTTGCTTACAAGCTCTTAATACTAAAGTAGAAAGCAATTTATAAACATATTACTGTAATTTATACATATAATTTAAAAATTACAGTGACTGAACTAAAACACCCGAGCATAGTAATACAAATAAGGACGAATGCGATTTGGACAAGGAAAATAGAAATTAAACGTGATTTTAACAAGTCGATCACCACAAATCGATTCCCTGGGAAAATCTTTCTAATAGTAAAAAAGGAGTTTAAAGTAAATATAATAGATATAGAGCATTTTCATGAATTTAATGCTCTTAGAATCAGTCTTCTGAAAGTGTAATTCAACAAAACAATAGTTTGTTCTTCCTCTTTTTTTCCGGGGTCGATGAATATCTTTTCAAGCACTAAACATTTCCTTAAGCATTTAGCTTTTGACATTCAACAGCGTATATATTTCTAGAATAACTTTGACTGGAAACAATATTTTCAAATACTTCATTTATTTTAAATTAAACAAATGAAAGACATTGGCTCTAAAGTTATATGCTCAAATTATAGAAAACTATGTAATTGAAAGAAAAACTACACTAGTAACATACTTTATGTTTTTTTCTTCTTTTTTTTAATAAGATGAGCATGGAAAATAAGGAAGGAATTCAACCATGAAGAAACTACGTAGTCCGATTAGATAAGCATCAAAATGATAGTATGAGAAAATTTCCGTGATTTCCGAAAAATGCATAAATCATTATGTATAATTTGACTGTTTTTTATCATTGGACAATAAACAATAGTTGTTTTCGACAACTAAGCAACCATGGTGATCCAAAATATTACATTCTCTCTCTCTCTCTTGTATCACCGTAGAGCAGCCAACTCAATTTCGGGTTTAAGACTGCAATTGTTCAACCTCGCAGCCTTGTAATTTTCAACCCAATCTGGAAGACAAGGGAACTCCTGGATCAAGTATTGGGAGAAATTTTAATTCGTGAAGGACTTTTTTATGGAACTAATTCATATGGGCGTTACCTGGAGAAGAAAACCACGAAAACCTTTGACAGTTAGCCTGAAGACAAGGGGACTCTAACCCATTATCCGTCTATAACTGAGGATATTTCACGTCATCACTGTGGTCGCTGGTGGAATTCGTATGAACCAGCAATCGCTAGAATTCGGACCAGGTTTACCTCATTGGAAGGCGAACTCTTTATCCCTTGAGCCACCAATGCTCGACACAGAGGACTTTTTAACCTGACAGATATAATGGGCATTTATAACGCGGGGAGTCTCCAGCCTTTAGGATCGAACGCATGACCTTCTGGACATGGGCCCAACGCTCTACCATCCAGAGTATCCCGGCCATGATTTATTTTATTTTATTTTATGATCGCCGTTGAACAGCCGATCCAATTTTTGGGTTTACGGCAACTAATGTTCAACGCCGTAGCCTTATAATTTTGAACCAATCCAGAACACAAGGAAACTCCTGGATCGGTACCCCCAGAGGTATTGATTCACTGCTATGCTTGTGAAGAATTATGGAATATTTCGTTAGGAAAATAACTATAATAGAACAGAGAAAAGTGTGTGTCATAATGTAAGTATTATTTTTCGCCCATTTTGTTGTTTTGTATTATAAATTGAATGATTTTGAAAGTTTATCGGTTTATCGTATCACAAAATCTCATCTTTAACAATTAAATCTTATGCGTATATATATATATATANAGGACAGATCCCTGCCCCCTACACAGGTCGGTCGGCTATATATATATATATATACAGAGAGAGAGAGAGAAACAAGAAAAACGATATATAGTTTTTTAAAGGAGAAAAAAAAGAATTTGAAAAAAAAAAATCACAAATTTAAAAACAAACTAAATTTTTTAAAAAAAAACAGAAAATAAAATAAAATGATTAAAAGATATAATCTCTTCATCAGTTCACACGATTATATCCGAAAAAAATAGTGCTCTCTGATATCGCAATAATATGGTAACAATACAATAGCGGGAGGAGCACCAAAAAATTAGAAACGAAAACAGAACTTGCAGATTTGTAAAATAAAAAAATGCAAAATAAAACAATCAAGCAAAAATAGAAATAAAATTTTTAGAAAATATGGAATACAATTCAAAATGTAATACATAAAGTGAATAGTAAAATCAAATATGCTTATACTACAAGAAGATTTCAAAATGATTTAAAGTTTTTTGTAACAAATTTGCCAGATTACAAAATATGAAAGAAAAGCGTAAATAGAAGATGGAAGGAACCAGCTAATGGCGCGTTCTTGCTAAAGTACACAAGATAGTTTGATTTGTTTGTTAACTTTTATTGGATTGAATTTGGATATGAGCAAGGTAATAATATTATACTAAATTCAAAGTTTGTAACCGGATTCGAATACCAGTGATGGCTGGTTGATACGGACTTAGCATCCGGCTCTCCGGCTCGCAACGACTGCTGATGTAAAATATCCTCAGTGGTTGGCGGATCATGGTTTGGAGACCCTGATTTAGACTAACAATGGGAGGCTTTCGTGGTTTTCATCACCATGTAGCACAAATGTAGATTAGTTTTAAAGATGGTTTCAAATATAAAACCAACAAAAAATGGAAGGTTAGCTACAAAAAATGGAAAAGAAAGTGAGAATTTAAACAAGACAAACCACAGTAGCCGAGAGAGAAAAAATTAAATACAGAACATAATGTTTTTTCTCGTACCGATTTTCCTCTTTTTGTCTTTCTCGGCTACAGTTGTTTTTCAATATTTTATCCCCTTTATTTTTTCATTTTTTGTTGGCAACTTAACGTTTTATATCTCAAATTTCTTTTAGTTTCTGTCATTCACGTCTGACAATTCTTGAAAATGGGAGCTTGCTTTCGATCGCTTGAATCATGTCGCCCGGTGCATCCAATTTGAATATTTCTGATGTGAAGGAATTTTTTCAATAAAGTAAAGGAAGCTAAATGTTTTAACAAAGATCTGTATTACAACTGATCAGTTTTGTAACTGATAAGTTGTGTTACAACTGATGGAGTCAATGAGAAGTTTCCATACTTCTCATTGACTCAATCAATTTACAGTGATAGTAGCATACATTTCCTAAACGGCATTTAAATAATGCTAAAATATACAGAGGAGGATTTCGTAAAAATCCTTTTTGCTTAAGAAAAATTAAAATTCGCTGATTAAGGAAATAAAGAAAAAAAACGAAGCCCTTCAAAAAGAAATTCATGAATTACTAATGACTAAAAACGTATGTATATTACAAGATTTCATCACCAGCATTGTAAAAAATCATACATTCTAAAAAGGAAGTAGCATATTCCTAAAGCCTATTTCATTTGAAAGATAATAATATAAGTAAAGCAGATTATGTCCAATTCATACAAATATTATAAAAAACAATTAATGGAAGCGATAAAAACTTAATCAGATTAATGTTGTAAAAAGTCGATATAATTTAGCTTTATGTTTCCTTTTATCTTTCGCAAAGTTTATCATTTCTTTTGATTGAGGATTTTTTTCCCACTTTGATAAAATCATTTTTACATGATAACTTATTACGAGTTTCTCTTCCTTTTCTCAATCAATTTAGAGACAAGGAAGATCTTTTGTCCAATATTATAACGTTTGATATTGAAATTTAAAATTTTAATCAATTTGACATATTTAATCATTTGCTTTGAATTATTGACGAACAAGTACAAAATACTACTGATTAGTTTTGAGTGAATAGTGACATAAACATATCTAAAGTATTTTTCAAAAATCTTAAATGAATAATAGATACATGACAAGTTCCACAATAGGATATTATGCCTTTCTCTAGATTAGTATTACATTTACTTTAATGGTTGTTATTCGAAAAATACCCTAGAGTTTCGTTAAAGAAAAATATTATTTCCGTTTTAAAATGACGTGTCATTTTTAGTTGCAAATAGTCAAGTGTCTTGCATTGAATTCTTTGGTTTTTTTTAATGGTATTTTTTTTTTCAAATCTGTAATATTTATCTTCATTTTTTCATTTGTATTTAAAAGTTAGCTTCACAGTATTTCAATGAAAAGTAGAAGAATAATCAATTTGTATGCAAGGCACACACTCTCAGAGCACATACATGTAATTTTAAAGTGTCTCAGATGTATTTTGCATTACTTGAGTTTTATTTTATCTTAAAACAACGAATAACATATTTACTTTTCTGATTGTCATTTTTAAGTATTCAATAGCATATTTCATTGCTATGATTTGAAATCTTATCGAGTCATATTTCCATGTCGATTTGAACACTGAATCTTTATTACATGCTGAGGTGAGCACGATAATTTATGCTATGGCAATTAATCCAGATGACCAATAATCACCCTCCTGGACCATAAGGTCGCATTCTTTTGTCTGGCATAAAGTGCTAAAATTAGAACAAACACCAACATAAAGTTTCAACAGTATTGGATAAGAGGATGAATTTGTTTCAGAATTTTTGATATTGTTTGAAGGTTTATTATAAGAATGTTTTTTTTTAAATGTATACTTAGGAATTCATTCTGCGGTCGTATTCATTCTGCGAGAAAGTAAATACAAAAACTAGAATTCCACCAACATAAACTAAAGCAATGCTGGAAAAATGAGGGAATTTTTTTAGTAGTTTTGAGAATGCTTGAAGGTTTAATATAAGAATTGTTCTTAAAAATAATTGAATTGAAGAATTGAATTAAAAAAGGCATTCTTAAGTGAATTTCTTCAAAACGGAGTTAAATTCAAATATATATATATATATATGAAATTCAAACAATTTCAGAAATAGTTTTTTATTTAAATCGGACAGAAAAGCTTGTTTTGCTGAAGGTCTAATCAACTATCTTTCTAATAACGCAGATACCTTTGCGAGTAGTCTATTAACTCTTCACAACATCTTTGTCGTCAATCAAAAACACATGACCGCATTTGGCATAAAACAACACTATTTCTTTAAAGAGATTATGTTAAAGTAGAACGGTAACAAAAAGATAGTTTGATAAAATTTGGTTTGTTAGCTATAAACAAAAACATATTATTAGATTTGGTTAAATGGATCTTTGTATTCTTTGAAATCTTAGGGCTTCAAGCTAAATTCTTAGCAATTAATTATTCTATCAACTTTTATGTCAATATGTTTCATTATGCATTTTTTTATATTAAATACTGGAATTTTCATTTTGAAAAAGTTCAAAAATAGTTCTGGAAGAAATAAAATATTGAAATTCAATTTGCTTTATTACATTGCCCTTAACAGTCTTGATTAAATTATTTAGTGGGTAAATATTTGTAAGTAAGCATTTAACTTCTTTTCAAGACTATCTAAAATAAGTTTAAAAATTTAAATATATTTTATCTCTGGAGAAATAAAATATTCATATAATCTTTGTTTCTCAGAAAAAAATAGTGGGGAAAATTATATTATCTGAAAGGATATATTGATAAATTAATGCACCGATCTAGAATATATGATGAAAAAATAAAAAGTTACTTTTCAAAATACCGATTTTAAATGCCCGAAGCTTTTCCGCTACAAAACAAAGAGAATTTTTTTTCAATATTTGCTTTAATACATTTAAGAATAATTAAAGCCATGACTTATAAAGGATTTAAGTTTTTAAGCAATTTTTTTTTAAGAAATAGAGAAGTATTCTTTAAGAAACAGAAAAACGAATCGGTGGAACTTTTAACTCCTTCAGAATATAAACAAATATGAAAGACCAAAATTTTAATTGTTTTCATTTTTTGAACTTCGCTGTTTTGTCTGCGTTACTTTTAAACTACAGTATTATAGAGTCCCTTTTTTCAGTCTTGCTGTAAGTTCACACATCAAAATAAAGCTTAACTCACTAATAAATTTTTTGTTTATAAATAGCACTTAGCACACTGAGTTTTTAATAACATATTTCGAATGGGCATCACCAAATATTAACATTTAATATCACACAGCTGCAACAATGCGAAACAATGACTTCACTTTGTTACTTACTTTGTGAGAGTTCACTGTCGCTTATAAGGAGACTCGAAACTATTTTGATTATATTTCAAAGAGGAAAACGCATCTCAAGCACTGTAATAGAATACAGAACACAACTAGTGGCTCACAATATAATTTTAGATCATGTGTAACTAAGTTCATTTTTGTCATGCAACACCTTCCTTAAAAGCGCATTGCAATATTTTAGTGAACTCTTGTGTTAACAGCTAACTCGGCTCTGATTGGCTATTAAAGTTATTATTTTTGGAAATACAAATCTCATAATGCGATAATTCTTTTATTCATAAGGGAACACTTTTTAATAAAACAAGATTTATAAACTCTTTTTATAAACACCTAAAGAATTCGATTTTATTTTAATTATGTTATTTTCTTTTTACAGCATTTTAATATTTCCATTGAAACCTTCCAATTATAACAAAACCTATAATATATTTCTTAGGAAAGAAGCAAATACTGGAGCTAATATATAAAAAAAAAGAAATGATAAGATTAGATATGCAATACATATTTTTGCAATGGAGTATTTTCATTTTAAATAGATGATATTTTAAAGAAGACAAAATGGTTAAATCCGTAACATCTTAGGGAGAAAAACTTTTAAAACTCCTCAATAAAAAGCTTGTATAAAAAAGCAGAAGCTGTAATGTAGAAGAATCAACTTAAAACTGAATAATTTATGTAATGCATGTCATATTTGAAGCGAAAAAAAATGCCACAAATAGTTTTTTAAGGATGAAAAATTACTATTCTCCTGTAATACAAAAATCAAGGAAATAAGAAGCAAGAAGGAACAACCAAATTTCCCTAAACTTTTCACTATCTTTGCAATAAATATCATATTTAAATTAAAATATTTGTCACTTTTTAAAGTGTAAAAATATAATGCTGATTCGCTATAATTGGATATATAAATAATGACACTAAAGTATGCAAGTACACTGTAAATAATTCTGGATCAAATTACAGTGCAAAGTAACAGCACTCAGGGTACCGGTGTTTTTACCTTAAAATCTATTTTTATCATTAAATATTACAGAACAAAAAAAATTGATTTACTTTAATTTTTACAGTGAAGATTACCGCAATATTATTGAATCACTCAAATTAAAAAAAATATTACTATAAAAAGTACGGTACATTTTTTTATTAGTTTACGGTAAAATGAATTTTATGATAAAATGGAATTTACGGTAAAATAAATTATGTGTATTATGCTCCCAAATTACCGGTACTTCATACCGTAATTTTATCCGAAATCTTTTACAATGCATCTACTTTGAAATAAAATATTTTTTGCAATATTTATCATGTTTGAACCATAACAAAAGCTATTATTAAGGTGGGAAACTATGACTCCCCTTTGGAGTAAAATTTATATGAAATAGTAAACAGACCAGGGAATGAACTTGATTAAATATTGCGGATGTTTGGATCAAAAAGAAACAATCCTCATTAAGCGATAAATTAAAAGCTGAAACACGAAGTTCCCATTGTGCCTGCGGTGTGTTGACAATCATTTTCATTTCAATATCAAATATTTCAACGCCAAACAATGTAAAAGTTAAGTTAAATGAATCAATGTTAAATCAAACAAGTAATTATACAGTTATAGAAACCCCCAAATAGCTTTAGGATTAATTCAAAGACTTTGACAAACTATTTTAATGGCACTAAATTACAAATTCTCTGACAAGATTATTAGTGATGTAAACGCCTCAAGGATATTAATACGATTAAAACTTACCAATGTATTTGATTATAAAGCAGCTTCGAAATCCATTTTGTGCTTAACTAATGTAAATTCATTAAATATATTCTAACATTACTTCGATATTGAATACACATATTTAAAACTTTGAGAAAAATATATTATTATAACGTATAATCTGAAGGTAGGGTTGGTATTTGATTAAGCCCACCAATGGAAATAGACATTCTATTTGTGACTGCGACATTGTCCTTTTCTCGCGCCGCTGCCACTCAGATCATATACAACACACTTGACTGCTAATAGCTTCATACAGCTCTCACGACTTGCGCACAAAGTCCGGTAATCTTAATACAACTCTCTCGGTGCCTCACAAACCTGCAATGAATCAACTATTGATATCCATTCACTGAATTCTATCCTATATATAATCGTAGCTTAGATATCTCTACAATTATTCAATTTTAATTCTATAGTATATAAAAGATGTTAACTTGATTCCATCTGAAGGTAACTTTCGATAGATGATGATTGATAATGACAATCACAAGATTTGTACTGTTATGAAGATGCAGTTATCAAGAGCAACAGAAATTGAAAAAAATAATAATAATATTTAAGTTTCCAAGTATGAATTATAAAAGTATGACGATTTCGTCTTCAGCTTCATATTTTAAAAGATGCAAAAGTATCGCGAAACATATAAAATCTAATAAAACAATAAGGAATTACTTTGGAAGCTTGAATAAATATGTTTGAAGGTTGTTTGAAACGAAACTTAAAAATCTCATTCTTCTACACTGTAAAAAAATCCAGATCAAATTACGGTATAAAGCACCAGCAGTTACGGTACATCATGTGCAAAATTTTGTTTAGTTTCAAAATATCAAACCGTAATTTTTACAGTAATATTTTTTTAATTAAAGTGTTTTAATTATTTCATGGTAATTATTTCCGTAAGAATTACTATATATAAGATTTTTAATTCAGTAATATTTTCCGTGAAAAACAGATAGTACCGACATCCTGATTGCAGGTACTTTTTACCGTAATTTAATACAGAATATTCTACAATGTAATGATACCAAACAATGAAGTGTTACCTATTTTTATTTTGGGTTTTCGATTAATTTTGAATTTAAAAAATAATTATTTGCCAAAAATGGAAACTTTAACATATAATGGATGAGAGATGATGGTTCAAAGTACTAGGATAAATAAGTTTATAAAAAACAAATAGGGAATATCTTATTCAAATTAAATGTAAAGGCGAGTTACTAATCGATAAAAAATATAATAACTTTTTGATGAAACTGTATTTAATGAATAAATATGTCGGAATACTATTTCAATTATAAGCACCATATCACATCTTCTAAAAAGTAAGATTGAACTTCACATGGACAGAGAAGTACATAGAGCACTATATTAATTTATCGGCATTGTATGCACTGAAAAAAACAATGTGGTCAATACTGCCACAATATAGTAATGTTTATTGTGGTCCTGCCTCTACGGTAGAGCTAAAAAACTCGATGTTTTTACGTAAAAATTTTGGTAATGATTTTGGTAAAATCAATAGTACAATACGCTTACATAATATGTAATAAATTGCGGTAAATGAAGAAAAATTTAGAAATTTTATATCCATGCCTTGGAGCACTGCATAAAAGCATTTATTCGGATAAATTTAATTTTCAATTTTGTATTCTTTACTTGACGCGTTGTTAAAAAAAAAACTTAAAAACCAGAACTGCCGGTACATCGTTCCCAAATAAACGGAAAAATCGCCAAATAAATCGTAAACTCAATATAGATTGGTTTTATTAGACAGACTAACGGATTACCAAACTAGAAATGTCCTTACTATACGGTACTGTAGCTTTACCAAATTTTTTCCTTTGTGGACAACGTGACGTTAAATGGTTTAAAACACATTTACGTATGAAGATAAAACACTTACAGTTTTGCAATAAGAATATATTCTGGATATTAGATAATATTTATTTTATGGTTAATCATCTAAAATCTTTTATTTTACTTTCGCATAAATCTTCAATCCAATTTCCATCACTACATTACGTTAGTTATTTTATTAAAAATACAAAAGCGAATGCCATATTCACTGATTATTTAATAAACGCACATTTTTGATCAAGGTAATCTATAAAATTTTTATACTTTTGTTTCTTAAATTATACAAAAAAGAAAGCAAATCTATTTTGCTAAAAACACTACTAAGATTTTGACAACTTTTATAATGCTAAGAGATTTATAATATTTTGCATGAATCTTTATTAAAATTGACACAAGAAAAATACATTTATGCTTATCTAGTATCGTCCGTAGAAATAATTTAGTTAAACAAAACAAAAAGAGCAATTTTAACAAAAGCAATTTAGAAAATGAATATTAATATCAAGCAAAAAAAAATTGTAGTCATACGCACTTGTAATTTAAAAAAAAATTACGAAATATAATAAAAGATTAATTTACAGCCAGTGTTTCTTTTTAGAGGACTTAAGGTCCTTAATTTTATTTCTCATTTTTTAATGAGGAGAAATCTGAAGTACCACAATTATCTTTCTTCAGTTTTTTTTTCTAGTTAGTGTCAAAAAGGTAAATCAAAAGAAAAATGCTGTTCTTCAACTATTTTTAAATAAAAGTATTAAAGAAAATAACAAGCAGATTTCATAAAATTTAAAATATGTCAAGCATTATGCTTCCAGATGATAAAAAATGCATTAAACAGACCAGGGAATGAACTTGATTAAATATTGCGGATGTTTGGATCAAAAAGAAACAATCCTCATTAAGCGATAAATTAAAAGCTGNTATATATATATATATATATATATATGTCAGGTGTTATAAGTTTTTTACTAAAAGTTGCTTGAGTGAAACTTCTTTTCGTTTTTTCTTTTAAGAGAAGTTCTTGCTCTAAATTAAGATAACAACTCAAATTGGGGAAATGTTATTTCTATCATTAATAGGGAACTAGTTAAATGTTAATTAACTATGTTTTTTAAGCTAAAGTAATATCAATATTTTTACACATTAATTTTTCAATGACAAAATACATTAAAGTTTATAAGAGAAATAAAATAATATTTTTATTAATTTTATTTATATTTATTTTATTTTTATGTTCAAAAATTTTTAGTATATCATATACATGAAAAAAACATGCGTGTTTAATATATTGTCATAAATTTTTTAAAATCAAAGTAAGTAGTTGTAAAGATTAAGAGTCTATGCTATACATTAAGTAAATAGTTCTCAGACGGTAATTACTCCTGAGATAAGCTTAGGGTCAGGAAAGAAAAATCAAAGCCCCACTAAGTTCGTGAGACGCATCATTTCGTTTATCTACCAGTATAATGTAAAAACAGTCTAAAAATATTATTGTGCAAACAAATCACATACGAAAAAAAAAGGAATAAGCTCTTCTCTTTAACTCTTATCCATTAACATGAAATTAATAATAGTCAAACTAGAAAAAACAAACTTAAGTAGAAAATAAAAGTAAATAAAATAACTATCAGAGGTATTTTATTGTGTTGATATTTTTTTATTATTATTTTAATTATTTTAGATAGAAAAATTTCAATGTTATTTAATTTTTATTTTTATTACAATTAAACAAGTAGTGTTCAGAAATAAGGGTTTGTAATTAAATGTGCTTTTTAAAAAATTGACCTTTCCCCGAAATTGTTAGCAGGTAAGCAAAATTATAAATGACACTACAACAGTTGTAATATTTACTACATGGAGAAAAAAAAGTGGTAAATTTATTGTACTGTATGGTAATGACTTTTCTGGTAAAGGAAAAAATATTATCTGCATAAAAAATCAAGAAATATGGCATTTAAACCATTAATTTTGAAATTTGTCAGCTCATATAATAACGGTAATTTTAGTTTTCCAAATTATAGTTCAGTTTACCACACATTTAGCAAACAATACACAAACGAAAAGTAAATTCAACCGAATGAGTTTTTTTATGCCATGCTATAAAGTATGGCATAAAAAATAGAATCACCAAATTTTGTAACTTGATATAAAACTATATGCTGTTGCTAATTTTACCAAAATCATTACCAAAATGACTGGGAAGAAATTTACCACATTTTTTGGATTTCCAATAGACCTGAAACATGCTGAATATTACCTTTTTCTTGTGTCTTTGAACCACACTTTTTTTCAGCGTAAAAACTGCAGTAAGAATGTATTTATGTCCCAAGATGTTTATCTACAGCCGGAAAGATGTCTTTAATTAAATAGAATCGAGAAAGCAATTTTATAAAATTAATATTTCGAAATATCCATTTAATAAAATATATTATTTAAAAAGAAATATGCATCATTTCACAACTGATTTGACTAATTATATATGTACCTAAAGAGTTGGTAAATGTTGTTTGTATGTTACAGTAGTATCTTTTTACTATTATTTATTCAAGAATAATTCTGTGTAGTTTCAAAGATTACTTACTTAATGTATTAAAACTTGAATGAATTATTTTTAATGCATCTTCTAAAAAGTAATGCCCCTTTTAAAGTCTATATCTAGTATATTTTGTGATCATTTTTTTGCAGCCAATCGAATTTGCGATTTGACAAATTATTTTTATTGTTTGATAACAAATATCTATTATTAAACAAATGAAATTGCCATTACCCTTCAAATACGAAACTTATTATTAATTAGGCGATAATTTAAAAATTGATACTGTGTTCTTCATTGTGAAAATTTAAAAATGCTTAAAACTTTGAAACGTTATTATTTGAAGACGTTCAAATTTTTAACAAATAACAAATCAAATTTTATAGTAAATAAAACTACTTATGGGAGAATCTATAAGACTATACGTTATTGTTAATTTTACCAAAATCATTACCAAAGTGACTAGAAAGAAATTTACCGAATTGTTTGGTTTTCCTACGGAACCGAAACACGGTGAATGTTACCTTTTTCTCGTGTTTTTAAACCACACTTTTTTCTTAGCATAAAAACTGCAGTAAGAATTTATTTATGTCCCAAGATGTTTATCTATAATTGGAAAGATGTCTTTAATTCAATAGAATCAACAATTCAATTTTGTAAAATTAATATTTCTAAATATCCATTAAATAAAATACATAATTTAAAAAAAAATACGCATCATTTCATAACTAATTTTACTAATTATAAACTTACCAAAATTGTTGGTAAATTGTTTGTTTGTTACGGTAGTAACAATTTACTGTTATTTATTTATGAATACAATAGTTTCAAGGATTACTTACTTAATGTAACCAAATGAATTTGCGATTTGACAAATTATATTTTAGTTTTTTAACAAATATCTATTCTTAAACAAATAGCATTGCCATCCTTCAAATACGAAACTTATTATTAATTGGACGATAATTTAGAAATTTATAATGTGTTCTGCTTTGTGAAAATTTAAAAATGCATAGATCTTTAAAATCTTTGCATAGAACTTTGAAGATGTTTAAATTGTTAACAAATAACAAGTCTAATTTTATAGAAAATAAAGCTACTTATGGGTGAAATCTCTTACTGAATTTAACATAAAGGCTATTCTTAACTTCCTGTACAAAGGAATTCTATCTCGTTATTTTACAAAAAAGTAAGGTTTGCAAAAATGACTAACAAGGATGTCTTGAAAGAGAAAAAAAATCGTTTTTCTGAAGTCAATAAAAATCTTCGAAGCATTTTTTTTCAATGTGAATTCTATTATTTGGCTTTTGGAGAGCAAATGTAAGTCAATTCTTTATTGATTTTAGCTTTTTTATTCGATCGAAGTATGTCTACTTTTGAACAATCTGCGCTGAAAGTTCTTTAAAACTGGTGTAGTATTGAATGAAATCAGAAAGTCGTGATTCGCTATCTTAAATCGGGTGTGACACGTGTAACTTTATCATTTAAGTAATTTATTAAATTATACAGTGGTTGTTTGGAAGAATTAACATCTGGAAGGAAAAAAAATAATATAATTTTAATTTGACAATTTTTTGCAAGATCAGTAAAAATCGTTTAAATGTTCTGACAAAAGCTGTCAGCAGTTGGGCCAGTATAAAATCATTTATTTCAAAAATATATCTGTTTTTAGGTGCATGAGTATTGTTATTTTAACAAACATATTTCATTTTTTCAATAAAAAACCGTTATTTTAATTACAGAAAAATTGTGATCTCAGTACTCAGGTTGGTGGGAGCAGAATTTGTGCGACCAGTCTGGGGTTCGAACCTTGATCACTTCTTTAGAAGGTGAGTTCTATTTCACAAGCTACCAAAGCTATATTTTCCGATTTGAGGACAAAAATGTCTTTTTTAAAAGTCTTATTAAAACCATATTTAAGTTTAAAACAGTTTAAAATGCAGTGACTCAATATATAAAAATTCTTGGCTACTTAACTTACCAAACATTATATGTAACGAAACATAATAATCCGGTAGTGTATTATTTTTACAATAAAGTTTATTCGTAGTTTTACTTAAACAATGTTCGAAACCATAAAATAATTACTGAAAAGTTATGTGCAAGTTCAGAAAAAAATACAAAGTTATCGTACTGTAAGTAAAACCCCATGTCAAAAACTAGAATTTGAACTGACGGCTTTAATAGCTTTAATCTATTTATGAGTAGCGTGAAAAACAGAGAAAAACCGTTCTGTCAACATAGGAAATTTAAATCGTTTGCAAATAAATAGCATTTAAGATTCAAACCAATTTATAACTGATAAATAAATACTACTAATAAAAAAGATTTTCTTTTAATTTTACGGTTGATGGTTAAAAGCAGAAAACTGTAACCTTCTTTAAACACTTTTTTTTAGTGAATTTTTTTTCAGTTGATTGTTGTTGTTGCTGTTGCTGTTGTTCATTTACGTCGCACTAGAGCTGCACAATGGGCTATTGGCGACGGTCTGGGAAGCATCCCTGAGGATGATCCGAAGACATGCCATCACAATTTTGATCCTCTGCAGAGGGGATGGCACCCCCGCTTCGGTAGCCTGACGACCTGCACGCGAAGTCGAGCAATTTACGGTAGAACAGTTTAACGAGGACCAATACCCTTGGTCCCTACGCAGGCTGATCCAAGTGGTCACCCTCCCGCCCACTGACCGTAGCCAGTGATATTTGACTTCGGTGATCTGCTGGGAACCGTGTCTTATCGATCAGTCCAATGCGGGACTTTTTTCAGTTGAATTTACAGTTATTTTTTACAGGGTGAAAGTGGAAGAGCAGAACGAGTACCTAAAATGCGAAGAAATGAGAACTAAAAATTAAAAGGAAAATTTGTATAATCATATGAGATAAGAGAAAAATAATTGATACATTATAATTTTATATTGAGTCCTATAATTTTAAATCTGTGTCTTTCATTTTGTCCTTAGCCACTAAAAATAATTCATTTTTGATCTTAAGCGATCGTACATATTATTTGCACGATCGTATTTCTGTTATTTTTTTCATTATATATAACCTATTTTCCATTTGATTTATAATTATCAATTCTCTATTTTAATATATTCTTAATTTTAATAATATTATTTGAAAATTTTAAACTAGGAAAAATTAATTGGTAAATAACTTTACAACACCGGTTATAAAATAGCATAAATCACAATTTGGTTAATAAATTCTACACATAATGTGAAACCAAGTTCACGTGAATTAAAGCTGAATTTATAATCCATATAAATGTGAAGATTAATTATTTTGCTACTAAGGAATATGCTCTTTCTAAGCCAGTCTATGTCTAACTAAATATCAGGGTTTACTTTTAATTAAGTTCCATTCATTAGTTTCGATTTCTAACTGACATCGGAACTAATTCATTTATTCTGAATTCGAAGCTTACTAGAAAGGAAATAAATTTAGCGCTTTAAGCAATGTTTATCTAACAGTTTAAGAAGTTCCTTTCAAAGTCAAATATTTTTATCCCTTTAATATATTTCCAAGGTTATTACATTATGGGTTTTGATTGAACTTCTGAAATTCTCTTAATCGTAGACATACATTCAAATTTTCTTAATATATTCAAAGTTATACACTTTTAAGTTTTGTTTAAAAAATGATATATCACAATATAAAGACTCATGAAAATTCTAAAATGCGTATCAACTTAGATAATTGTGAAAATTAAACAATTAGAGCAAAATTTGATATAGTTTGATGTTATTTTCTCTGCAATGCATTTTACGCTAAAAACTACTTTTGGTTATTTTTAACTTTTAATTTTTTTGAGGCAAGGTACTTCTACTGTAGATCTGTTTTCAAATGGAAGCTTTATTGAGTTTTTTTTTTCCAATGAAGAAAATCATTGAAAAATATTCATCCATTAGAAAACCAAGTAAAATTCTCTCTCCCCTCGTTCCTCTAATTTTGTAAACTAAACCCAATACGATGAATATCAATTACGTACATCGACTACGGTTACTGAATGCAAAAATTATCCACTAGATTCTAGTAGATAATATAGTGGATAATCTAGTAACTAGAAGGTACACATATTTACACTGATCCAGAGTACTCGCACTGAGAAAATATTTATGATAAAAACAAATAGAATATGGTTAGATTTACTGTGTTTCTGGCTCTATGGAAACATAAAAAAGTTCGATAATTTTTTGCTAAGCGCTTTGATAATGACTTTGGTTAAATTACCAATGAATTACAGTTTTATAATATGTGGTTAATCTTTTTAATTTTAGCATGATAACTTAGAAAATTGCAAAATGGCCATTTATTCGGCTTTAAAAAACATTTCAGTTTTATTTTTTTTACTAAATATGCAGTAATAAGAACAATATTTTTGAAAATTTTTAATATGCCATTACCATAGAGGAAACAAATTGCAAATTAATGGTTTAAAACCGCATATTTCAGTTTAGTTTACCAGAAATATTTTTTTTACCATACAGTAAGGTGATTTTTACCAGAATTATTTTTTTCCTTGTGTGATCCGAGGTACAAAATTCTTCCCCACTGATTCAAACTTATAAAAAATTAACTATAAAAATGAAGCTGATTATCTGCTTAAACTACTTATTATGGTCTACAATATAGACCATATACAGTTTCATACCTTATAACTTATACCGGTAGCCAGAAGAAAAAAAATCATACGGCAAGCAAAATTCTGATTTTATATATAATTTTTTCCCTTTTATCACACTTAAATATTATCTTACAAGTGTATCATTCTATGCGAACATGGTTTTTAACAAAAATTAAAATTTGATTAATAAATAAAATCATAAATCTCAGTTGTGATTTGATTTGCGTTTTGAGCATTCATGTTTCCTTAAAAAAATGTTTTTTTTATTCCTATGATAAAACTGGAAGTACAATTCTATATTCATTCTCAAAATTTGCCTTGGCCATGCATGCAATTAACCATAAACGTGATTGAAAATTACTCTTATAGCATTCTTTTTTCTTTCCTGTAGCATACGCAGGCGTAAATGAAAACAATTAACGGACCAAAACATCCGGGTAACTTGTTTTCAAATGATTAATATGTTTTGTGAGGTGTTAAGTTGGAAAATGTCATATTATGAAACTTCGTATTCACGAATCAACCATTTAAACAACAGAAATCTAAGTATTTATAATATTTGAAAAAAATAAGCAGTGTCAGAACTAATAAAACTTTATTTACGAGACCTATAACTTAGATTGAAGATCATTCAAATCTTTCAAATAAATTAAGTCTAGTTATTTTTTCCAAAATAAGTACTATAAGTAATTGAATAAAGTTTTCCAAAAAACCTTTTCTGAAACTGAAAAAAGAAACAAACGTTTTCTGCAGAGTAACAAACTGTTCTGAAGGTCATTTTTCAAACTTTAATATTATTAATTATCTGGTAAGGATTGATATACATATATTTATCTATATAATAGAGAATTTATTACTTTCCGAGTGTGTTTCAAGGTCTTCCTGTCTGAGAGCACTTAATTATTTAAATATGAGCAGCTGGATATTTAACTATTTCAAGTTTAACGTATTTTGAAATTTTGAATGCATATCTTCAGTAATATGTTTTATCAATTACATTACCAGGACTAATTACATTATCATGATACGATGTTGAACAATTTGATTTATAGAAATGCTTATAATTATAAAAATAACAAGGATTTGTTTATGTATGAACTAAATCTTACATAATAATGATGAGAACAAAAAGGTAAAAAATATCGCATTTTATAAAGTTATTTAGTGTACAGGAACATTAATAAATGTCCTAGACGCGTTTCACTCACTAGTTTCATTCAGTGTAGACATCTAAAAAAGACCTTACTTTTTTATGAAGTTGGACATTATGAACATTAAAAAACCAGTACGTGGTCATGCAATTATTATTTATTAAGATGAAAACTCACAGACCAGAATCATTAGAGAAGTATAAAAGAATTAATGAAGAAATATAAAAGGAGAAATAATTTTTAAATTCAGTTTCCAGCTAAATATTCTTTAAGAATTCAATACCCGTCACAATACGACCACTTATCAATTCTGATGCTATTCTTTCAGAGAGTTATAGACCCATTTACATGCAAAGATACTATGAACAGATCTTAACATTTATTTTAAATTTCATGACGATTATACTTACAACAACTAAGAAAAAATGTATTATTCATTACCAAATATTAATTACGATAGGCTTGTATCGTGACAAACGTAAAATATTTTATTTAAGAAATGATTTCACAAATTCTGGTAAAATTATCGTACTGTGTGGTGGAGATATTTCTCGTAAAAAAACTGAAATTCTAATTAAATAAATCAAAATATGCGTTATTTATAACTTTATGTATTTTGTAATTTATATTGTAATGGTTTACCGAAAATTCTGGTCTCCAAAATTATGATTTTTATTATTACACATTAAATGAAAAATACAAAACTGAATAGTAGATTTGACGATATAAATGAATTTTGTGTCTTGTAAAAAGTAATCATGAGAACATTACATAAATTTTACTGAATTTTTTAAAATTTTCTAGCGCATTATAAAACAATATTTTATTTTTGGTGTTCGCATGGAGCCTGAAACCATTTAAAATTCACCATATTCAGTTAGTTTAGACCATTTTTTTTTCAATGTCAAGTATATATTCTGATTTAAAATGTTTTGAAAGGATGTATTATAACATTTAGTATATTTATTGGATAAAAATCAACTGTCTACGTTTACAGGTATTCATTGTTTATACAATAATAATCCAATAATTAGTTTATTAATATAATCTATACAGTTTTAAAGCACAGTTCTATCAAAAGATTAAAAAACACGAGTTGTAAGGAATACAAAATTTTCAATAGCAAAATAATTAGAATGAAATATGTATAAATTTTCTGCTATGGCACGTGTTTATATTAATTCATGTTTCCATCTCTGATTTTCATAATTTATTTCTTTTTATCCGATTAAATTTTCCCCTATAAATGCAAATAACCAAACATGATCAGCGAAATTCGTACATAGACTAATAGATTTCTCTTGTAAAACAGATTAGGGAATTAATAAGTCCCAGAAGAATACCTTCTAAATAATTCGGCATTAAAATTCATGCCTCTAAAAATACGCTTCCCTTACGATATTGTACGTGAGAATTCCGACTGGAATATATTTAAAAAAGGAATATAATTTACACTTTGTTTTCAACTTTTAGAATTAGCAAACTTTGCAAGCGTTTATGAAAGAAAATGATTTCTGAGAAGCAAAATTTAACGTATCTCTGTTTCTGTCATAAGTTATACAACTTCCATTGCATTATTTTGGAAGAAGTTGAAAATAGAGATGAGATGTATCTCATTAACTTCGTCTTTCTTGAAATCGGTCTCTCATTATTCCTTGTCTGTTCAGATAAGTCTCTGTCCCAAGACATATTAAGATGCAAAAATATGAAGACTTATCGAAATAAATGAAAAATCTCTGAGGAAAAATCTTTTGAAGAAAAGCATTTGTGAAAGAAAAAAAGTTTTATTTAAGTTCTAAGTATGATTTGTAAGAAGAATGAACGTTCTATTTTATTTTAAAATACTTACTTGTAGAATTTTAAGCTAGGTAAGAACAAAGATTATGTTTAAAAAAAGCTTTATTTTTCCATTTCATAAAGATTCTGTTTGTTGTAGGCTTGCTTGTTTAATATGTAGGATAATGCTCGATAGTTCACCGCTTCAGCAACATAATTTTGTAATGCTATTAATTTTATTTTTTTATTTATTTCGTCATTTATTATATTATCATCATTTTACTATTTCTTCATCATACTTTTTTCATACTTTTACCATGACTAGAAAATTTTTAAGAAGAGTTTATGCCTCTAATTTGAAACTCTTTCAGTAAATATTTTTTAAATGCAGTAATTTCGTTATTTTTAATATTTGGTAGCTTCAAACACAATATATTTTTATTTTAAAACATATAGCGGCTCATTTCAACTGGAGTTACTTTGCTTATTATCTAAAAAAAAAAAAAAGAAACATGTGTCAACATATATTCACACTTCATTCATTGGAATTTGAGTGTTCCGCTAATATTCGGGGCATTACATGAAAACGAATTTTTCTCCTTACTAAGCGTAAGAGAAATAAATAATTATATCAGTATGAAAAAAATTACGTGCATTAGAGAGTTGAGCCAGCAATTTAAGTAAATTATCTTCTTTGAACAGAGAAAGTCATATATATANTATATATATATATATATATATATATAATATATATATATATATAAGATTAAAGATTAGAAGGATACGATTTTGAAATTCCTGTGTCTTAATTTTCATGTCATTCATTTAGCTGGGTTACTCCACTGAAAGTATGGGAAAATTGGAGTAATGTTGCGAACTCTCACTAAACAAATATCAATCTGTGAACGATAAAAACAATTGGGGCAGGGAACTTACCTATATGTGAACGGGTAAGACTAATATGTGCCATGTTCCCTTTTAAAAACTGAGTTTTGTTCTAAAAACACCGATGATTTCAAAATGCCTCTCATGAACTTGCTTTTCAACCTCATCTCCAAGGGAACAATGCAGCAAATTCTTCTTTAAAAATATTTTTTTTATTTACTATCTTTTTAAATATCTTCGTAATTATATTGCGTAGTTACGTACATGTTTTATCATTATTTTCTTCGAAAATTTCTGAAAGGAGTCGACAAATTTTACGAGTATCTAGCGTAAACCTAATTTATGAAAAAATTTACGAAAATAAACACCCATAGCCGTAAAAATCAGTACACCTACCAAGGGTTGTTGCAATGAAGCATAATCTTACATACGTAAGTACAACGTTTTGATATAAGTAAGTGTTTAAAATATTAAAGCAGAAAGCCCATTTATTGCAGACAAAAATACAAATGAATGGAGGTATTAGTACCCTCTTTGGCTACCTCAGCTCGAATATGCATGAATGATCTGTGAATATACATACATTGGTATATATATTGAATGGTATATACATTAAAATATGGTTTGGCATTGAGGCACGCAAGTCCCTTAGATTGTCTTGCGGCATCATGTTACACAATTGTAAATAATTTTCGAAATCTACTTAACTTGGAGCATATCCCAATTGCTCTCCCAAGTAATCTCATTTGGTGGAAGCATACCTGTCATACCCATTCTGAGATAGGCCAAGCATTTTCTTGATGAAAAATTGTTCCTGGGATCCCTGCCATAAGTTTAAACACATATGGTTGAAGGATTTCACAAATAAACCACTGGGTTGTTATGGTACCATGAATCAATATCAGGGGTCATCAGAAGTCGTATGCACCATACGATCTCACCAACAGTAGAAGTTCTGCATTGACGCACTGTGTAGGCAGGATTGAGGTGGTCACGATGGGACCAACACTCGAATACGACTGTCTTCATTGACGAATTTAAATTTGAAATCATCACTTAAGCCGGTCTGGTTCCGTCATTTGCAGTCCAAGCTCGCCCGCAAAACCCCAAAAAGAGGCAAAGATGGGTGAGTGTCAATTCTGCCAACGCTGTAGAACAGGACAATGCTTCTACAGCGGATATGGTGGTACCATACAGCTGACATGGTACCATTGCATCCGACCCATGTTGACCTCTAATATTGATGCACTGTGCCATAACAATCCATCAGTACGTTCGTGATATCCTTCAGTTGCAATTTGTCAAAAACTTAATGTTCGGCTAAACACAGCTAGGGTGTCACAGGAATGCCTCTGTCACATGATCACCCTTCCCTGACCAGATCGATCGCAAGATGTCAGCGAACGAGTATATCTGGGACCACGTTTTGATGGTAAAATGGACATTCTGCAAATTTAGTCTGTTTAGAGGGGTTTTTATAGCAACTTTGCAGTTTTTACAGTAACTCGCAGGACCTCATAACGGATTTTTATGCCGTTACCTGGCGTAATTATACCCGGTATTCACAGTGAAGGTGTCCAAAGAGGGTACTAAACTTCCATTTATTCACATTTTTCCTGAAATAAATTATCATTTTGCTTCGATTTTCTAATCAGATACTTGTTAGCAACGTTTACACTTGTATGCAAAATTTCATTTGATTTTTGAAATTCTTTCTAAGTGAGATAATTTTTATCGCAATGCGTGTGTATATTTTTCAATGTTTACAAGTATTGTTGTATTGTAAAAGTTGTATTTTAACTCCATAAATCAAGTCACTTTTCTTTTTTCCAACTATTAAAACTAATTAATTTATTTATATATTTATTATATTTTTTTTCTGGGAAAACGTAACTAACGTACTTAACTGGGAAATGTAATTTCTGTTGACGGTATACTTATTTTTCTTTATCTTTATGATAGCGGTATTGGAAAGTTTACAAAACGTAAGTATTTGCTTATTATCTAAAAACTTCTCGGATCAAACAAGCATCTTTCTCTGTGTATAAAAGTTCCCAAAAAGAACATCAAATGTTTAAAAATATTTTCTTTTCTATTTTTTTTTTTTATAAAAACATTTTCAATATCTAAAAAAGTTACAAAAAACGTGATCCGTGACTTTCTTAGTTTTCCAAAGTAGAAATGGCACTTTAGAAAAACACATCATACTATAAGAAATACTGCTATCAAAGTTTCTAGTTTCTACTCTAGATATGATGTACAACACTTTATCGATAAACTTTAAGTTTTTTTTTCAACTAACGACAACTTCAAGAACTACAATTTTATTCTTGAATGCATCGTTTTACTTTCCTTCATTTTTTTATTTAAAGAATTATTCCTCAATAGTATTATTTTCTTAAATCAATATAGATTATTTTACGTATAGAAAGTAGATTTAAATTACAAGATGTTTATATAAATACGAGTTTAAATTAGAACGTAAGATGTTTAAACCTTTTACTCTGGAATAAATTATTTCAACTTCCATTTTTAATGGATTAAGGTAATATTTTTTTCTATTATATGTAGCTGGAGCTTTATAATTTAGTTATTTAGTGTACTGTAGGCTTTAGTTTTCTCCGCATAAAATAACACGCAATGGTTTTTATTTTCACATCATAGCAGACAGTGTTTTTTTTTATTATTATTTTTGTTTGCGTTGAAATTATTTTGAAATGAGTCAATGTGTAAGATAATTTTTTCAAACTTGCAGAATAACAGATACTACATGTTGTTTATCATTATTTCTATGTTAAAATTTTATAGTTTTCTATTTCTATTTATTTTTTTTTGATTTGAATAAAAGTGGACCAGTTTTTTACAGTTCTTTCAATATTTTTAGGTTCAATAAATATATGATTAAATTTTTTTCAAATAACAGCAAAAAGTTTGGGTAGCATAGTTATCATTAAGTGAATATAAACAAGTTTTTCACTATTTTAATATTAAAAATGAATTATTATTTCGTGTAAGTAATGACTCACAATTTAAACAAAATAACTGTTTAGTTCTTGTAATGAAAGTTTCTGCTTCAAGATTATTATTCATTGGGAAAAATAAAAAGTTTGAAACTAATTTTAACCATTTGCAAGTCAATGTTCCTACTATAGAGCATGTTTTGAATTTAATGAGCAATAAAATCCGAATAATATTATTTTTCAGGCATTAAATTTACGATATATAGTATATTTTTGCATTTAGTTTAGTTCCGTTTCAATTATTTTTTAAATTTTAATGAATTTCAGAAATTTGATATAATTTGTAATTCCTGACTCCCCCCCCCCGCTTGTAATGTAATTTACAAAAAGTCATATTTTTATGATACGACTTCAATACTTTTAAGCTTCTAAAAGGATAATATAATCCTCTGTTTGACATCAAATGCGCAATCTTTATTTTAAAATTTTAAAACCAAAATATTATTTTAAAACCTAACGTTCCATTTACGGAATAATAACATTTCAGAGGCTGTATTTTTTAATTTTAAAAGATGCATCGGATTATGTTGCGTCTATTTTATTTAAATGCTACTATGATAGTTATTAAAGATAAATTATGCTATTTGTAAAAAAAGGTGTAATCTTCGTGGTTAGCTTTAATTTTTGTTGACATGAATGTACAGGTGGCTGATAACAGAGTGGCAGAGACAGAATACTTAGAAAAAAGCCAAGATGAACTCATTCATATTCATTGTATTTCTTTCTTGTTGAAATTCTAACCATTGAAACGAAACTCTTTCTGATCAGGTAAGGGTTTTCAGGAGGCTGCAATACTGTTCTCTGTTATTTAACCATGATAGAGTTATAGAGCATATTTATATTGATACTATCATATACAAAAAAATACGTATATATTGCATAGATTCTTGCAATCCATAGTTTTTTCCTTCTGATTCGCGTGATTCCTTTTATTTCTGTGATAAATTTGTTGTTACGGAGTAAGTAAAAGAAAAAGTTATGTTTTTTATCTCCTTTAAAAATTTTGCTTTCTCTTATCCCAATGTCTATGGGATGCATAACGATACAACAAACAATAGCATCGATAGCAAAAATTTTTGATTCAGATTTGGAAGTTCTAGATATTGGTCAGTTAGAGTCTTATGGACTAGAAGTTTTAATTTATTCAAAAAATATATATGAAAGCAATTTAGATCCTTCCATACCATTATGTGCCTGTAAAATCAAACAAACAAGGAAATCAAATCCTTCCTGATGCACCATCAGAATTGAAAAATCCAGAAACAATTTTGTTCCTATCCAGATTACAATATAATCATACTTGTAATATGATTTTCCAGAAATTTATAATGCGTGTATAATATTTAAAATTTTTTTAAGATGTAATATAAACCTCCGATAGGTATCAGATACGAAGTTTTATATTAAAAATTTTATTCAAGATATTTGTTTAAAACCTAATACTTTGTTTTTGAAACATTGTCTTTTCAAGGGTTTTGTTTTTACAAGTGATGCATTGTCTTTTCAAAAAATACATTGTATAATGACAGATTGCACTGTTGAATGAAAGAGACCGAATACTCAAAGTAGCAAGCCATTTTTATACTCGGTGTTCCTCTCTTTTGTTGTAATTTTAACTATTCTTTAAATTGATCAGTTGAAAATTTTGATTGCTGTCAGGTGGCTGTAATACTTATTTATTTATTTACCAATTATAGAGTTAAAATTCAACATGAAAGGGATATTTCATTGTGCTTCCAGCAATAGTATTTTATGGAATCATGGTATTGATATTTTCTTCTTTTTCATTCTTGTGATATATTTTACTTCAGGGAATAAAAGTTTAAAGAGTGGAAAGTAAAGAATAATGTGATTTTTTTTTATTTTACTCATTCACAAATTTTGCTTCCTTTCAACTTCATGTCTAAGAGATTCGTAACGTACCAAGCAAACATAACATACCAAGCAAAGGTTTCGTCAGAAAGATTTTCTGATTCAAATTTAGAAGATCTACATGTTTGTAAGCTAGAGCCCGATGAATCAGGAGTTTAAACTTATACAGAAAACATAGAAGAAAACAATTTAGAACCTATTAGGTCATTACTTACGGCAAAATATTGTTTTCAAAAGTAATATGGAAAACGATGAAACAAAAATCAAATCTTCGATTCAAACGCATAAAACGTGAAAGCCCGGTTATAAAATAGAATGAAAAAGTGAAATTCAATGTGGAGAATATGTAGAATATTTCGTCATTGTTTAATCATTTTGTACTGTAAAAAGTTTAAACTGCTTCCCTAGATTGTATTTTACATTTTCACGGTATTCTAAGAAGATATCATTTTGCTTCCACAAAATATACATACAGGAAGACAGGTGAAACAATCGTAACAATTGCAGAAAAAAAGCTCCCGCAAACGTCAATGTTTCAAAAACAGAACATCATTAAAACGCGCATCAATTATTTTAATCTATTTTATTAATTTTATTTTATTGTCGTTAGATGCTCTTCGGTGAATTTATGAATTTCAAGTTATTTGGTTTATCCTTTCTTTATTTAGCATTAAATTGTATAAGTTGGAAGTTCATATTATAAGTTGCCGATTATAAGTTGGAAGTTCAAATTATTTTTATAGTGTAATTTTTAATTAACTATTTATTAAATTTTCAATTTGTCAATTTGTAGTTAATTTAAAACATAGCATGCTACTTCCTTAATATAAATAAATTGATGAAATAATTATTAATATTTATATATAGCCTCTATGATCTCATAGTTATTGACTTAATTAAAGAATATTATAAACAACCATATTAAAATGCATATTCTTCGCACATTAAAAAAATCATGTTTCTAAAATAGTAGCTAACTTAAATATTATTCTAGTTGTTAAATAACTAAAAAATGTATTAAGCAGAAACTGTAAACGATTTAAGCTAAAATAAATTTATCAATGAAATATCTTAATAACGAAAAACATGAAAATTATATTCAAAAATTTTATTAAATGAAATTAAATTTTCATAAAACCTCAAAAAGTGTATTTCCAGTAGTTCTTAAGCTTAATTTTAATATGCACTTTTCCACTGTAATTTAAATATTAGTTTTTAAAATAATGAGTATAACTCAAACCACATCAAATCCATTTTTTCTTTCGGTAAATTATGCTATTAAAACTATTTCCAGTAGATTGAAGTTGTATCTTTTGGTTATAAACATTACCAAAAGATTTGCATTCTTTGTTATAAAGGAAGCTTGAATAAACGAAGTCATTTGGCAAAGAATGTGAGGAGAATGCTTTTCTCTACCAGAAAACTCAACCGGAGAATGCATGGAGGTCATCAGATAAACTAGATGCTTTAGGACGTATAATTTAGGGCGCATGTTTAGAAAATGAATAGCTCAAAAAGATTTCAAACGTTACTTATTGAAAATCATTACACTGAAAAAAAAAGGGTTTGACATATCAAAAAGTGTATGATTTACTTACATGAGAAGAGGATTTTATTTTATTAGCTCAAATAATTAGCCATAAATAAATGATTCTAAAAAAACAGAAAAACTTTTTTTCCGCTTTAATAAACAAAATAAAAAATATATCATATATAAATATTTTTTTCCAAATCAAAAATACCAGCCTTCAAATTTAAAACTAGTTTGGCTTCCATATTATATATTATATATAGTCAATTTTGAAAGACTTATTGTAATTAATATTTTCCGGATAAAATAAGCATCCTTTTTTTTTTAAAACCTTTGAAATTTCAAAAGGTGTTTCACGTTGTTCATTCTATAATTTATCTTTTTTAGTTGTAGTAAAAAAACATCTGTTTGTATACCCTACGTGTGTACAGGTTATATATGTTGATACATATGTGCAGTCAACGGGGGGGGGGGGGCAGATATCTACGAACTTTTTAGTGAACCCTGATATTTACGTCTAACATTGCTATTAAAAGCATAATTTGTGCATAATAATAATAATAATGAAATGAAGAACCTTCATCCGTGTCTTTGTATGTATAAGAGTGTGTCTGTCCAATAACTCCAGAACCATTTTTTCCATCTTTATCTAAATTAGACAGTATGTGAAATGGACTAATTTAAGCCCCTGATCCTTAAAATTATTCAGAAATTTCAATTAGATCATTTAGGAAAAATGTTTGAATAAAGAAGTTTTCTTCTTGGTAAAATAGAACCAATCATTAATAAAAAAAACTTCAAACGATTCTGTTGTTTTTCTTCCGAATAATTATACATTAACATCAGTGATGTAGCATTCAGTAAATGGAAGTAGGCAATGCATTTTGAGTTCGGAATTCATAAGTAATGGAAATTCAAATAATACTATTTTTCATACATTTAGAATATATATTATGCAGTTTTTTTGTATTTAGTACATCTCATTTCCCTATTAATTTGAATCTTTACGAATTTTAGAAATTTTATGTAATTTGTAAATTTTTATTCTCTTTGTAATATATTTTAAAATTTTACCGAAATTCCAATCATTATAACATGACCACAATACTAACAAGCTGTTAAAAGAGTATTATAATCCCTTGTTAAACATCAAATTCGAAATTTTATTTTAAAATTGTAAAGACAAAATACTAGTTTCTAACCAAATACTATCTTTTTGGAATATAGGCGTTTCAAATCGGCGTTTGCGTCTCAACAATGATATTACCAATAAAACAAACAATGAAATTGGGAAAAACATTTTTCGATTCAAATTTGGAAGTTCTAGATATTTTTCAGCTAGATCTTGATAAATTAGGAATTTTAATTGTTAAGGTAAAAAAGAAAAAAATTATTCATATCTTGTTATTCCATTCGTTGTATATAGAATATAGATTTTAAAAGTAATATTGGAGATGAAGTGGAAAATCAAGTCATAAAGTTAAGTGCAAATATTAAAAGGAAAAAAAGTGAAAGCCCTATTACAAAATCGAATAAGTCAATAGAATTGAAAAAGCCGGAGGCAGTTTTATAATCACCATAAAATTAATTCTGGTTATGTCATGAACACATGAACTTTGCTTCTCTTGACGTACTTTAGAAACTATTTCTTGAGATGTAGAATATCTGGGCAATAGTTAATCATTTTATGCTTTTAAAAAGTTTAAACAATTAATATATTGCCATAAATGATATTTGCATTTTCATGGACTGCTAAATTTATATGCCTTTTTTATCAATCAAAAGATATGCACCGGAACACCCCTAAGGCAGTCTTGACTACAGTCAGTAAAAAAAAAATGGTAAAAAGATAACAGAAAACAGAAAGTTCTAAAAATGGAGCGTCGTTAAGATGTTCTTAATTTTATTCGCTAATTTAGTTTTCTCTTCATTGTTTTTAGATAAGACCATCGTGCAAGATTAATTCTTCTGGGTAAATATTATTTAATAAAATAGTATATTTTTTAAAAAAAAAGTGATTAAATCTTCAATAAATCTAAAATCAAATTTAATATTAAGTGCCTCATTTCTAAATTCTATATAAAATCATTGAGTAAATTGTATATTATTGCAAATAAATTTACTAAAAAAATTTCGTTGTTAATTTACATAATTTTTATCATGCGCAAATCTATTTCGGGAAAATCCGTGGCTAAAATTCTGTGCAAAACATGCAATTCATGTTTCTTTCTCTTTTCTCTTTTATTTTTTTTTTCTTTTCTTAAATAAATGTTAGTTTTCTAAAATTGTTAATGATAAACTTCTTTAAATTATCCAGCATAATATTACCTTGCGCACATCCATTTTCGGGCCCATCCTTGGAAACTAGCAAATCAAAAGCACTTCATTACTGCAGTAAGAACGCACTTTAATACAAAACCCTTCTATTTACGCTTTTACCTCAATTTGCGCTTTTGGTTTCCCATTTTTGTGATCTGGCAATCTTGTTGCGAAGATATTTTAAATCATTCTCTAAAAATTTTCCGCTCATGTAAGTTCATTTGAATTCGCTACTCGCATTATAGATTTCGTTTCAGGTTTTATTCGTATTTTATTTTCTATTTTTGCGTGATATTTTAACTTAATGTGTTCTATTTTATTTGTTGTAATTTTTTTGTAACTCCTCACACTATTGTATTGATATATTTTGTTTTTGGCTATATTGATACAATATTAGAAAACACTCTTTTTTGCGGATATAATCGTGTGAGCTGATGAAAAGATAAGATCTTTTATTTTCCGGATTTTTATTATTTTTTTCTTCCTTTTTTTCTGATTTTTTTTCCAGTTTCTAATTATTTTTATTTTCATTATTGTTTTTCCTTTTCCCCCTGTTTTCATTGTGCTGTAATTTTTTAATTTATTCCATGTTTTCTCTACATTTATATATATATATATACCTTGTC
>NC_092211.1:47976217-48011230 GCF_043381705.1 Parasteatoda tepidariorum | reverse complement strand
CCTGTTTTTCGAGTTGTTCGGTGCTCGTCGGTCCACTGCTTCCAAACTCGCATCACTGTGGAACTGTTCCGCTGCATACGAGCTGCTATTGCGCGATAGGAAAATCCTCCTTCTCGAAGGCCGATTATCCTCCCTCGTTCAAACTCCGTAAGTTGCTTGAATTTCTTATTCTTCCGTCGTGGAGGCATACTCAGGTCTCACTAAACGTTTGCCACTAACAAATAATCATAGACTATTTTCAACGTCCCGCTACAGCACTTTATTTATACGCTTTCAGCATCAATTCAGAGGGCGCTGCGCGCGCCACGCACGCGCGATGGCTCTGAAACTTTATTAATTTGCATAATATCCTATATCCATTATTAAAATAATATTTCATTTGATTCTGATGATTCCTTCATGGTGTTGCATTTTCTACAAACAGCAGTTTATATATATATATATAGTAAAAGAGAGAAACAAATTGGACATTAAATTTTACTATTTTACCTCATTTCAAATCATAGCCATTATACCAGAATTTTAAAATGAAAGTGATATTCTAATGCGTGCACTTCCTTCTTCATGGAACGTTTAACTTCTCATTTGAAGTATGAAATCTGTTCGCCAACGTTGCGGAAATGCTGTCAACGGAAACGGAAGGATCTCGGAAAATCCATTTAGCAAACCATTCTCATTTTAGTAGAATAAAACAGGAAGTTTGCTAGAAGAACCAGAACTGCAAGATTATTTTCTTAATGATGCATTAACTTATTTTTTCTTCATTCGTTCTAATAGCCTTTTTTTTAATTCAATATCATGAAAGTAACATCTTCATTTTATGTTTTAAATGCTTTATTTGATCAAAAATTCATTTAATTTACTTTTGTGAAATAAAATGAATTGTTTTGCATTGCAGCATAAAAGTAAGTTAGAATAACTATTTTAAAATATATAACAGAAACGTATATATTATAGAACATAACAAGTACTGAAATTAGTGAATGTCGGCATTTTTGATTTTGGTTGGTATTCATGTAATCGCTATGATGTCTATCTAAAGTACTACTTGGCCTATTCGGCATTTGGCACGCATGGATTTTAATTTATAATTTTTAACAAATTTAAGAGATGTTTCGATCAAGTACTGAAGCGAGTTGTGAATAGTATGATTCTAAAGTTTATTTTTCACAGTGACAAACATATCGCATTAAGATATAGTATTTAGTTGTTAAAATAAAAATGAAAGGGAATCGAATTATTCATCAGTATACATTTGTCATTAATTATGAAATTTGAATAAAAATGTACGATAGAAATTCTTATTGCAAAATAAAATAAACAGTGTGCAAAAACTAGTGAACTCTGAATATATATTACAGAAATCACACATTTCTGCAATCAATTTCGCGCATAATTAGCACTAACGCAGCTAAAAATTATGTAACTTTAACTAGATAAAAAAGAAAAAGAAGGAAGGTACAAAATTTGAAAAACGTGGATGAAACTCTTGGAAAATAAATAAAATTTCAAAATAGGAAAGCAAGTAGAACAAAAAGTTTTAAAAAAATAATTGATTAATATTCAGAACAAAGTTTTCTCATTGGCTAACCTATGACATATTTAGGGCATTCCGTTCTTTAAAATAACAAAAAACAAAAAGGATCAATTAATTATAACTTTATTCATCTTTTGCTGATTTGTAAATGCTCTAATTTACGGATTTATATGTCTTCCTCTTTATAGAAGGGGGAAAATACAAATTTATAAATTCAAACAAAATCTTACCATGTTGAAAAATTATACGCTAAAGAAAAGTTAAAATAAAAGTTTCAATGCAATTATTTAAACCGTAATGAAAAAAAAATTTTTTTTTACTGAAATTATGCCTGAATTTTATAAAATTCCAAACAATTAAAATACACATGCTTCTTTATGATTGTTCTTACTTCTTTCCTTAATTGACAACAAATAAAAATTTCCATGATTAGTAACTGCAATGTAAATTTTTAAACATTTCCCTTTTTTATTATCTAAATCTAATTATTACTTACTTTAATTTAAAAAAGATCAGCATTTTTAAATATTTCTAAATTCTGTTTAAAAGAAGAAAAAAAATCCCCTTGATAAATAAAAGTTGACGTAAATAATCTTTTGTCTTTATAAATGAATATTTAAGAAGCACATTATTAAAAATACCTAAGAAATAGTATAATTTATAATTAGTTTTTAAATGCATTTGCATTTTTTAGCCCAAACAGGGAAATTGTTATATATTGAACGCAATTTTCTAACCGTGTACTGTTTTTTTTCCTCTCATTTGTTTCTACTCATTAGGAGTTGCAAGGGAAAACATAAAAATTTATAAATTCTCTGCACATTATCTGAAAACTCATGTTAAAAAAACAAAATATTAAGAAAAGTTTAAGATAAAACTATATATGAATTAGTTAAAAAAATTAAACTTCTTTACAAAAGTAAGCCTTAATTTCTTAAAAATCTCAAGCGACCAATAATAAAGTTTATTGTTTTCGAAAGAAATTCCTTCTTTAATGTACTGAAAAAAAATTATCATGTTTAATAACTATATTCAATGTAAATTTTAATTATAATTACTTTATTACCTAACTCTGATTTGTACTTCTGTCATTTTCGAATAGATCGATAAATTTAATTATTCCTTTATTACAGATTTTTCATTAGCATCCATTTCCTCACTATAAATACAGATGTATTTAAAAGAGAATATTGCAAAAAAATCGTAAATGAAACATAATCACGTAACGCTATAATTCACATTTAATCTTTATAGTGCATCGAAAACGAGACACTTGGGAAATTAGGTTGTAGGTTGTGGGAACGCTGACAGCTGAAATTCTTCCTTCGAGAAATTACTTTCAAGATATTAAGCATTTGTAATGATTTGTATTTTTTTTTGTTACAAGCATTCGACATTTTTTATAAAAAAAAAAAGTTAGTTATGGATAATTTGATTATTTAATTTTTTCTTAAATTAAATTTAAACATTTTAAACTTAGCTTCAAATATTATATTTTTTAAAAGACTTGTATGCATGAACATATTCCGCAGATTTCAATGGTATATATATATATNATATATATATATATATATATACATGCATTCATTAAAGCGGAGTGTGCGACAGAATACAAAGTGATAAATGAGAAGTAATTTTACTTGTCAACATCTTAAGGATAGCCGTATCACATATAACAGTTCATATTTGCAATAGTGTTAATCTTGTTTCAGTCTCCGTATTTTCAAAAATTTCGATTTAAATATTATGATTTATATCTGTCCAAATTTTAATATTTCTTTCATTATTATTTTAAAAGTGCAAAAAAGAACCTGAAATTGTAATTATTTTCGATTTATTTGGAATTTTTATTAATTTTACGATTTTCGATTGCTTTTTAATTCAAAATCATCTTTTCAGCACTTCACATTTCAACTCTGAATTTGCAAGTCAGTTAGAAATGGATGGACCCACAAGATATTTTACAAGAATTTTATTAGTTCTATAAGTTAATTATTCTATAGTAAGTTATTAGTTCTATAAGTTTTATTAGTTTTACAAGTTAATTCTCGATCTTATCATTGAATTTTGTTTTTTGTTTTTTTCATTTCATCAAACTCCCTTTTACTACACATTTTTGTAATTTAAAGTATCTAAGTCTAATAGGTTTTCCAGGGGAAAAGTAATTAATATCGAATATGTTGAAATTTATAAAAAAAAAATAGAAAGAAAGTTAAATTTAGTTTAAAAACAGAAATAGCCATTTTGTCATGTCAATCTTTAATCAGTGTTATTCCAGCAGCTTGTGTAGAGGTTCGTGTGATACTTTTTGCAACAAATTCAACAGTTTATATTTCTGGAAATAAAATGCATGTTAATTCTTTCATTTCATCACAATTTCCTTCCATTGTTTTATACAGCCCAGTAATTTCAATCTTTTATGTCTTGCAGTTCTTGCGCTGCATAACAAACTGTAACGTGAGGTTGTACACAAGCAGCAGCAGGGGCTCTTAGATGTTTTTAATTCAGCAAAATTGAAATTTTTTAAAATTATAATTTTATAATGATCTTGAATTATCTATACATAATTATATAGACGTTAATTTGTAAAGATAACTTATTCTGAAACTGTTTTAATGCATTTAAAACCTCCTAAATGTAAGACTTCAAATCTAAGTTAGAGTTTAAAAAATGGTATGTACAACTTTATGAAATATGAAGCCGAAAAAATTAAACAAAATTCAAATATTTACCGCCACGTGACTACTTTAATGTAAATATAAATTGTGATTTATGACAACACTATGCTTTGTTACATGCATAATATTGCTTAATAATAAGCATATCCTAACGCCAAGTTACCCCGTTATAGCTTTGTTATTCGCTTCTTTACGGTCAATTTATGTTGTCTGGAGGAAATGCCATATGAATCATAATATGGTAGCTGCCAGGAGAAATGGTTTCTTGAAAGGGAGAAGGTGCAAAGATTATGGCATGTCATCAGATTGCGTTCGAATAGATGGGCAAGCTTTACTCAGGCGGTAAAATTTGGATGCAAGACAGTTTTGGATAACGGTTCAAAGAAGAAAAGATGCCTTTGTAACCAGATGTTATTTACTGAATAATGCAACAGTCATATAGACCTGCGTCTCTGTACAGGATTGTTTGGTATAAATTATCAATGACACATATAAATAATTTATTAAGCTAAAACGGAAGAAAAATATGGATTCATTTTTTACCGAAAGTATTGTTTCATTACAATACAAGGCGTTTTAAAACAATAAGCTTTAATATGTACTTTCGGAATCCTTCCCCGAAAATGCCAAGAAATTGTCTTTTAATGCTTAGCAAAAATATAATTTAAATGAGGAAATAAAAGTAAGAAAATTATTTGGCAATATATTCATTAGTGTCTTCCTTAATCTTTTCAGACGAATCACAGAAATCCCATTTTGAAAAAAAAAAAGACAATTTTTAACAGCTTAATGTTCTTAGAGTGATGTTTGTTACACTAAACCAAGGGTGAATAGTTTACTTTTTTGTTTTAAGAACCTCCTCTCTGGTACTTAGGAAAGATTTTCTTTGTTTGCTTTTCATGAAGAGAGAAATAGTGGTATGCCTTTATAACCTTAAGGCGTAACTATTAGTATTGAAGTTTTTTAAAATGTAGACTTAACTTGTGGTTTGATATTGTTCAAAATTTGGATAAAAAAAACTTAAAAATCGAGAGTAAATTTTATCGTTGAAGAAAAATTTCTTAAAACCTATAGTTCAGGAAAGGAATTTTGACATGGAGAAATTACCTAACTATTAAGAAGGCAAGTGAAAACAATACCTTCTCTATTTTTGAGCAAGAAATGGTTTGAAATGATAGCACCCTGTTTCTTATGTATCTTTTTTCTCCGCTAAAATATTCCTATAACACTTTGTATAATCAAGATTATTTTTTATTTCTTTCTTTTTAACTGTTTAATATCTTCTTATAGTTAAGAATCTTCGTAAAGCAAAATGTTGAAAAGATTATTTATTTTTATTGTTTTATCTTAAGTACAAGATTTCTGCAATGTAGCGTAAATAAAAATTTAAAGTAAGAATGTTAATAATCTATGAATGTTAGTGCTATTGCTTTTAAACTCATATTCCTCTATAATTAAGAGACCAAAAAGTATTTGTTACATTATTTACGAAATAATCGAAAGAAATTTTTGAAAACAATTTTTGTATAAAAAGAAAAAAAATGCTTCCTTAAAAGAAGTATGATTATCGGCTTGATGACTTCTTTTTCAAAATACTTTTGACATTCAAATGTAGACTACATGATCAGCAAACTCCATTCAATATTTCTGATATTGGGAAGTAAACTGCATTTCATAACTTCTTTAAATTCATAAGAGCTATTATGTTTCTAAAAGATACTTAAAGTTTGAAAGAACTATTCAAATTTGCTCCATGTTGCATATTTTTCGAAAGTATCCACAGGGCTGTTGCATCTGATTGACTTCCTGAGCAACTATTATGAAAGGTTTTTGCTTTCAAACTCTTTAGAGTTATAACTTAATGGCTTTAACTTAAATATGCTCATGAAGAAACCATCATCAATTGAAAGTCATATAACTTTTTCTTTGATTTGAAACAAATAAAGTTTTTTTCTTTTCTTTCAAATTTATTTCTTAGAATTAAAGGCTCTAATACATTTAACTCATGTATTTAACTTATGCACTTAAGATACATTTAACTTATTTGATTAACTGTAAAACATAATCCAGACGAAATTTCAATAAAAACTATCTACGCTCAGGGTGATTGTACTTTCGACAGTAAAATTCCTTTTTACCAGAACATGTTTCGGAATAAAAAAAATCTGCTATGCCATAATTTTTACCGCAATAGTTACCGTAACATAGATGAATCATTCTAATTGAATAAATATTACTGTAAAAATTACTGTACAATATTTAAAATCGAAAAGGATTTTGCGAATATTTTAAACAAAGAGGCCGTTGTTCATACTGTAATTTGAACAGGACTTTTTCTTTACAGTGTAGTGTTATTTTTCTATTACATGAACTAATTGCAAGGAGAAAAAGATTAAAATTTCTACAATATTTATCAAAGCAGCGTTGATACAGGTTAATATATGCCTATAGTAAATGTTGTATAGTAGTAAATGGATAAAAAAAATTTTACATTTACTTTATAATTACTATATCAAACAACAATTCGCATTGATGAAATTGAAACTAACTCAGTGTTTGTAGCAAGTGCATTTGCTGTAAGAAAATTTTTGTACTTTATATTCCAATTACTTTAGCATTATCACTCTAATATTCTTTTAACAGATACTAATAACCTTAAAATAAACCTATTTGTAATGTAAAATATTTTAAAGCTTTCCTAAGCCGATTTAATGTAACAGTAATGAGACACCGTATTATGAAAATACGTTGCATTTAAATGTGAAATAATCTAAATGCAAAATAGAGAATGGAATTTTCTCACTGTTAGTCACGTGTATGTTTCAAAATTACGCTCTTTTAAGGTTTAATTTCGTTCTCTGTTGAGTGATGAGCGTCAGAATTCCCCCCTTTCTTGATCTCGTTTTCCTCGAGAGCAAAAGCTAAGAAGCTTAAAATGCATGTAATGATATCTTAATATTAACTTTAGTTACTTTAAATTTCAATAACAAAGAGCTGCTCTCGAAAGATTGCTTTCTTGGGGATTTGTTTATTTAATATGCCGCCTATGAAATTTTTAAATTTTAGTACATTTTATTTGTTTGTGAAATGAGTTATTTAATTATTATACATTTTAATAACATGAACACTTAATAGATTTACTCGCAAAATTTTGTTCTTGAAGTCATGTTTATTTAATTTTACACCTATGAAACTCTTAAAGAGAATAAAACAGCCCTTTATTTGTATATATTAGCTTTGTTTGCAAGATATTTATTATTAATGAAATACTTTGTTCAAAAAAAAAATGCTAAGCCCAGATAATAAAAAAATTTAATAAAAATTTTAAGCTGATAAAATAAAGAATGTTAAGCCTAGTTAGTTTTTAAAAATTAAGAAAAAATAATTAAAACTTTTAAAATTTAAGAAAACAGTTAAAATATTTAAAATTAAAAAAGTCAGTAAACAAAGCAAGGAAAAAATTTAATTTTGGCAGTTCACGCAATTATATCCGCAAAACAGTGTTTTAATATTCTATAAATACAGCCAGAGCTTTGTCTACATTATTATACTCATTGAATAATACACTATATACAATTTTAGAAAAATACAAATAATATAAATTGCAATATTATTTGTCTCTTACCACACTATATCAAATGAAAAATAATAGTGGATGAAAAATAATATATAATTTTAAGGAAATCAGAAATTTTTTTTTATCGAAAGTTTATCTAACTAATTCATTTTTGAGTTTTAAGAGCTTTGTACAAAAACGAAAATTCATAAATATTTCCGGTAAAATGAAAGAAGCAAAACAAGAAATAATTATCTTTAACGAAAAAAACGAAGACTAAGTGAAACTTAGCTTATTGCTTGGAACAAATTGGCTTCATAGAGACAGTTAAACACGTTTTGAAAATAAATTTATTCATAAATGAGAAGGGGATGGTATTAGAAATGACGTTTCTAAATTTAATTTTCTATTTTTCTGACTAAAATTATACTTTGGAACATTAAGCATACATCTAACACTCTCATTACGTCTGAATTAGAGAAATTTCTTTTTAAACTCGTCTCATTCATTTATTTCAAAATGGTCCATTACAAAAAGTAATCCACGTTTAATTAGAGAAAATGGTTATTCTAAAACTGATGGCTGAAATATCATTTATGGCCATTAGACATGGTCCATTTCAGAGTTTTTCTTAAAAATATTATACATCCGAAATATTTTTATAAACAAATCACGTAGTTTTAAATTAGGATGACATTTGCTTCGAATAATTGAGCTCTCAAGTCACTTCACCGCTCATTTAGTTATATATTTCGGTTTGAGTCATGCAAATTTAATACTTAAATAGTATAGTTATTTTTTTAACTTATCTGAATGTAGTATAAGCGAAATTTCTCGGTAAAAATGCTTAAATAGTAATACATTTAATTGCTATTTAAAAATTTTAAAAATAAGAGCAATATAACAATGAGAAATATATTTAAATTTCTGCGTATGAGAAATTGTTTTTTGATTTATTTTACCCAATACGATTAAACGACCAGAATTCTATCCTTGCCAATTGAGCCCACCTTACCAATCTATTTAGCTACCTGAAGCTGGGTACATACAGCAACCGAGAGGGCCTATTCTTCAATCTCATGGCCAGCTGAACAGAGGTACGAATACCTCGTTTAAAACACATAATTTATTCCGTTACTGCAATATATGAATAGTTTCCAGTGTCTTGTACTATCCAATTGATGACCCTGGGCCGTTATAATATGAAACTATCATTCATGCATAAATAGCACAGTACTAAAAATATCTAATGACCGTTTAAATGTTCATTTAATGATTTAGAAACTGTGCTAGATGTGAATGACAGCAAAACAGTATATAGATGAAACCGTATTCACGGTGTCTTTTAATGGCGTCTGTCTTAAAGGTTTCGAAACCGTAAATGTAAAAAAAAATGTTCCTAACCATAAACTGTATGGATAATTATATGGACAGACTGCTACCAGTTATTTTACCGTAATTTCATAATGAAAACTAATTTTAGAAACTTTTTTTAGCCGAAAGTTTATTAATGTAACAGTGAATTCATCATCATCATAGTTGGCCAGCTAATAGTTGGAAAACTAATTCACTGTTACACTTGTAACAGTGAATTAGCTTTCATAAAATAGAAAAAAGATAAACTGCAAACACAACACTTTTTCAAAAAAAGGCTTTTAGCTTATTTAGTTTGATAATGATATAAAGAAATAATAGAATTATCGGAATAAGCCATTCCAAATTATTTTTTTTCTAAAAAAAATAAAATAAATAAATGAAATAAAATAAAAACGTTTTCGTTCTTTTCTCCTTAATTAAGTTGTCATTCTATGAATCATCTACTATCTACATGTTTTCTGTAATAACTTACTATTAGAATGAAAAATTGTATTTTAATTGTTAACGGAATTGCAATGCTTTGATAACAGCGTCCGACTGTATCAATACATTTATTAGTTTTGTGTTATATCTTCAAATAATAATTCCTGAGATTTCAATAAAGTCAGTTATCGAACTGACTTTGACTTTTTTTTCTCTGCATCCTAGTTGAAATCAAAGTTAAATGCCAACATAGTTGAACTACTATACATTTTGAGTGATTTTCGTTACAGAGACAATACATGAATAATACAAATTCATAAGCAGGAAGAATTTTTACTATATAATATTTACTCCGAGGTACTGACAAAGTTACAAGAGCCACGGAAGAAGAAAATAGTTTACCTTCGTTGCAAAAACAAGAACATTATTTATTTGTTAACGTTTTTTTAATTGCGAATAGTGAACTATACAAGTAACATACCCAAACAGTAAGCATTAAGAATAAAAAGGGACTACCAAATGTTTAATCATAAATATTGTGAAAATCCTTTAAAGTTGCTTTATATAAAAGATTTAAAAAATGTGTTGATGAAAATAAAAATAAAAATCTGTTAGAACTTGTATTCCCACGTCTCATTTTTCGTCATCATTGTTGTACAGCTCTTATAATTTCTCTTTTTTTCTTAAATATATATGCTTGAAAATTCAAAAAAAGATTCAATTATAATTTTTTTGAATGTAATATTTTGTATTCATTTCCATCGAATTGTTTATATTAAACAATAAAGGAATAATGTTTCATGCATTTTATGTGTTGGCCAGATATTTAAGCCATTAACATACGTTTTTTAGAAGGAAAAAACTTCTTTTACAGCTTTATTTATACTTTTAAGTCAACCAAATTCGAAAGCTAAAAATTGATGACATTAATTGCTTGGCGGCTGAAAGTTTGAAGAATTAATACGAAGCATACTATAAGAAAAAAATGAGTTTTAAGGGGAAGAGGAAAATTGTTGTACACTTTATTGAAGAAACTGATGATAAATTGAAAACTAAATTAAGGGAGATAATTCTTCATCTGAACACCAAAATATAGGTAAGTCATGCCTATTATTTTATATTTTACAATTATTCCATTAATTAATATATTAACCTCAAAATAGTTTTATTTAGTTGCAAAGTTAAGATGTTTTAATATTATACATTTGGATAACATGAGCACCTTATAGTTTCACTAGCAAAATAATGTTAGGTTAAAAACACTATATTTATCTTTAAGAAGTGCAAAACGTTGGTAAAACTGTATAGACAGCCTAACGTAGTCTTTTTCATTTGTTAAGGCTTTGCAATAAATAAGGTTTTTTAGAAACGAGCCCCATTTTAAATATAGAATAAAGCCTTACGTTTAGTGGAATCGATTTTAGTAGTCATGTTTATAAAGAACAAAAAGCTGTTACTTTATTTTGTATTTATAGTAAAAATGTCAGAACGATAATTAATCTAAACAATAGCTCGTTTTAGAGGGTAGAATAGGTAAGTCTAGATGCACTTGTATTTTTATTATATGGGTCATTCTCACGTAAACTGTCATTTTTCAGTTCATAAAATCCCAAAAAAGTAAAGTGAATAAAAAGCTCTGAAACTTTTTATATTAATAGAAATATGTAATGGCATTATAAAGAAGGTATATATCCTATAAATTATACCTAATATCTAAATTAATTAATTTTTTAAATAATTAATTAATGATTAATTAATTTATGATTAATTAATTAATTTAATAAACAAATTAATTAATTTAATAAATTAATTTATTAATTTTTTAATTTATTTTTCAAATTAATTAATAAGTAAATTAATTATTTTCACTATTTAAAAAGTGAGGGAATGACACTAATAGTGAGGGAATGATATTTTATTTTAATACATGTTTTTATCTAAGTTACATCTACCTAAAGTTTGAAAATGATAACATACTAAGTATATCTAATATTTATTATAATTTAGTCTTATATATTTAATAGTTTTTACAGGTTTGGGAAATAAAATTGGCTGGCACGATTGAACAAAAAAAAATTTAATAATATACTCATCTTGAATCATTCCCTCACTTCAGCGTCATTCCCTCACTTTATACACTAGTGAGGGAATGACGAATTCAATAAAATTTAAAAATAACAGTTAGGCCTAATTAATTTCTGAAGTCAATCACATACAATTATATTCATACAAGAAAGCAACATATAATTATCCACTTTCTCGATGAAGTTGTATTTTATTTTACTCTAAAAAATGACATGAGGGAATGACAAATGTAAAAAATTTTACCTGGTTTGATTCATTCAAATTTATTCCACAGCAAAGCTTCTTTAAGTTGAAGATGGAAACATACTGCAATTTTGTTCTATGATGCCAGTTGTTAACTTCTGAAGTTTTTATTAAAATATTTTTATTCTAAGAAGATTGCAGGTGATAAGAACATTGTTGTGAGGGAATGACGCGAAACACTGGGGACAAAGTTTAAAATAGTGCTGTGTTAATATTTTTATCAGAAATTAAATTTAAAATTGATTTTCTGAATTCTATATTTCGGTATTCTGAAATAAAAAACACGAATTTGTAAAAAAAAAAAATTATTTCAGAAACATTTTTTTTTCTTTTTTTAAATCAGCAGTGGGGAGAAGTGAAGGAATGACATATTGGTATATTTTAATTACCTAAAATAAATAAAAAATAAAAATTGATAATTTTATTTTTATTCTTTTGCTAGCTTGTATTCTGAAGGACACTTTCCCTGAATTTTTTTTCGTAAGCTGTAAAACAAACATAAAATATACTGGGGACATGAAAATGACTATTTTTGTGAGAATGACCCATATATGAAGTAGTGTATACAATTAAGTCAATTGAGTTTCTAGGATAATCAATTTGACTTATAGAAACCCTATTATGTGAGAAATTTAATTCCAAGAGAAAAATATAGAAAGCAGAAAATTCGGAGTTATAAGCAAAATTTTAAATTTAAATTGAGGACCTATTTTTTTTTGTCTTACTGGGATTTATTTGGTGTGCAATTTTATTAAGATCAAATTCCTTTGGAATCCTGATATAGTAACTCATTTTCAAGTGCTTGAGTCTTTTTTAACGTTTATACCAAGGTCAATTATGCCTCAATTCTACATAGCAGTATGCTCCGTATTGATTTTAAACCTTCAGATTTTCTGTCCTTTAGGCTGCTATGGCTTTGCGTATTTTTACTTCTTTCAATTTTGTTGACTAATGCGCCTTTTCTTGATTTTAACTTATCCCTAATTGATATGTTCTTGGAAAGAAGAAAAACTTCCTTTGTGTTTTATCCGTTTTCGTGTTTAGCTTTCTTGAGTTTCAACTATGAAGGAAATGAAGTTTAATATTTTCGAGTATACTTTTACTTCAAAAGTTTAAATAGCGTTTAAATAACCAACAACAATTTTCTTTCTTGCTCACAATCGTTCCCTTTTACCCAAAAGTAAAAAATAAAAGAAAAAATAATTTTAATCTAATTATAATTAAATATAAGTAAAAACCACCGTTTCCATTTTATTCACCTAATTATAAAAATATTAAATAATAGCATGTTATTATCTCAAACTTTTACATTAAATTTCCAAGATATAAAATTCAGATTTTTTAATAAAGAAAAATATCTATAAAGCTGAAAAAATACCTACTTCATTTTACACTTGGTATTACAACTTTTAATGCGTACGTCGAATCATTTCTAGTTGGTAATTAGCTTTTATACAAAATTTCAAGAAAAATATTAATTTAATCTCAGTAAAATAATTGAAGAATCAAAGAATCTTTCGTGTTGAAAAATCTTTAAAATTTCACGAAAAGATTAAAATACAGAATTAAAACAGTTGCTTTTAATGCAAATAAAATGGAAAGAAAAATCCATTAAATATGTTTAAAAAACCTTATTTCTAAGAAAACTTTTATTTATTCACTTTTTTTATGATTGTGGTTGAAAATATGTAGATAAAAAAAACTATACTTTATTAAAAATTTAAAAAAAAATTCTTCAAGGAAAATTACAATTTCTAAAAACTTCTAAATAAAAATAATTTATTCGAAACGGAATCTAATTATAGATGTAAACGAGATAAAGTTCTGCATATTAAAAAAAAAACAATTTAATTGAAATTCAGAAGAAGAAATGAATCTTTTTTAATAAAAATACTCTTCAAGAATTCAACTTGTGTAAGAACGGAAATTTAACTTAAAACGCGTGATTTTTCAAACATCATGAACTATAACGACTTCGTTCACTTACTGCTCTTTTGATTAGTTAAAAATCAATATGTATAAGAAAGTTATCATTACCAAGAATCATTAATATCATTATTTAAAAATCATTAATAATAAGGAACGCATCGTTCTAGAAACGCGTGAATTTGTAAGGTCGTTTTATATGCTATGATAAAAATGTGAATTCTTAGAATGATTTTACTAATGGTTAATACTGTTTTATATTTCGTAAAATTAATTCCCACAATAATGCACATTAGTCTAAGATACATATCATAACATCAATACACATTTTAAAATTTTATGTGAGATACATTTGAGCTTTTTATACCATATCCTTTGAATCAGGCTTAAAATAGAACATAATCGTGATTCAGAAAAAGTCTAAACATCAAAAATTTAGATGCATTTACAAAACATTGTTTAAGAATTATACTTCTGGATCTAAAAAAATCTCGACTGAAAAAAACACTATATAAAATATTATACATAAATAGTTTTAGATATTTTACCAATGTTTTTTTTTTGCAAACAGTATCAAGAAAAAAAAAACTCCTTACATAATTTTAAAGTAATTAAGCAAATAAATATATAAATAAAGCATATTTATTAATAAGTAGTATTATCATATTTCCCAAAGACCGATTAAAGATTATGACATTTTTTAATCATTGGCAACAAAATAATTGATGAAATTGTGATTAAATTATATTATTTAATTATATACTGATTTATATTTAAATTTTTTTAATTGTCAATTATAAACACACTTCAAGGTTTTTTTAAACTGCTTATTTTTGCTTTTAATTTAGCATTCAGATAATAAATTTGATTTAAATGAAATTAATGGAGATTGCATAACAAAATTGAAATCCCTAGGAAATTCATGCAATAAAACTTTAATATTTCAATTTATTATTGCTTAATTGGTTATTTCATGTCCCATTTAAAATTAATAGTATCATTGATAGTAATAGTTTAGTAATAAAATCGTCAGTAATAGTAATAGTATCATCTAAAAAAACAATAATAGGACAAAACATTATGCGTCACTTGAATTTATGATATTTTTATATATTTTTATATCTAAGTATTGTAACAAGCTATAACATGGGACCAAAGCTTATTTTCTTATCTCCAAAGAGTAACTTTTTTCTTTAATTACTCAACATTTTATCTCATTAATAACTTAACAATACATTATTCTCAGTAATAAATTATTTAGTTCCAAATACCAATGCCTCAAATTAATTTTACTATACGTATATTTGTTTCTGGTTTAAATTTCAACTCCATTTGCCCCTTTCACAATAAGATATAAAGTCAAGTTTAGCACATACATTTTTTCTTAGTATTTTCGCTAAATTTAATAACGTGCTATCACACACTGTTAAAAATATTTGTTACAAAACCTAATGATTCCGTAGCTTTCCTACGGAAACTTCTACTCTCCTACATTTCTGTTCTGGAAAAATGCTGAAATTTACAGTAGTACTACTTCGTAATATATCAAAAACCAGATTTTTTTCAGTTATCACATAAAATCCGTAACCATTGATGCAGATTGTATATACTAGGTGCAGATTTTTTCAGTTTAGAATCTGAAAATCTTTGGTATCTAATCCACAACAAATAATTTCTTACATTTATTGGTGGTGATCAAGAAGTTGGTGGACAATATGTCGAACCAAACCACCAATTTCCCAGGATCAAATTCCGCTTAGGAATTTCCGAACTTTACGATGGAAAAAATAAAAGTTGTTACGATGATTTTTTCTCCGATTTCGCAAAAATCGCAAAACATCATGCACAAATCGAAACAATTTAAAAACTAATAAAAAATTTGCAAATATTTTTCATAATGCAAGAAACAGCTAGTGGGTATGCAACTACCTTCATGAAAAATTTATCAGACTTATCCTAACCCTGGAAAAATATCTGGTGCGTACAGTTATTTTCAGTAGTGTTTTGTTACAGTAAATGACTATAAACTTGCTTTTTTCCGTAGAATATGGATAATCTCTGGTAGCTTTGCTGCCAGACATCTTTCCTAATATAACATAGTTTTTACAGTGTAGATTATTAGTATATTTTCCAACAAAAAAAATCATTTAGCCTCTGGTATGTGTTTAATACTGATTTGACTCCAAGCATAATTTGCAATATGGTGTTTTAAAATTCAAGGCGTAAACATGATCATTTTATTCATTCATTTCACTTCATTTAAGTTTCATTTGTAAAAGAAAAAAGAAAAAAAATGAGAATTAGCTTAACAAATGTAGATTTCTATATTTATTGACTTTTGTCGTTAAAATTCTTGTTTTTATCGCACCATTTTTTTCGCCTTAAAGTTTTATTTAAAATAAAAACTAAAAGCTACCATGTAATCATTGTAATAGGTATGTGAGAAATGTAATTTGGTGCAGTAAAAATATTGATTTTATCAGAAAATAACGTGTATGGCTTGAAACGATATTTTCAATTAACCTACAAAAATAATTTAAAGTGATAAAAACGGTAATAGCTAAATTTTAATTGGTTATTCGGAAAATATTGTATGATATATTAGCGTGTGACTCAAGTTAACTTCAGGCTAATTAATAACGTTATCGAATTTTGTGTAACTATCATACTCTAAAATTGCTACTAAAAAGTAAATATAATGTAACACACTTTTTTTTCTAATTTGAGCTCTTTTGGTCTTAATTTACAGGGGTATAAGTATTGTTCTTAGATATTTCATTCAATAGTTTTAAATGAAGGTTGTTCAAGGATGCTTTGTGCAAACATCTATTCTCCTTTTGTTCTACTTACAATAATTGATTTCCAATGTTATGAATTTTTCTCATGTAGATAGACCTTTTATTTTTTGACGTTATAATCAATCACTTTAATTATGTTCTTTTCAATGAACTGGTCATTTATTTTTGAAAGAATATCTGTTGTGATATAATAGAAAAAAATATTTGCTGGAATTGTTCTGATTATATTGCATCAAAAATTCAATATTATGATGCGTGTTGTGAACTATAGTTACTTGGATTAAGTTTGTTACTAATATAAAATATTGTGAGTTAAATTCAATAAAATTTTTACTAAGTAATTTATAGGACTTAAATATACTTAGTAAACTTTCAAAATATTACTAAGTTTTGACATACGCAAGTAATTCTCAGTTACTTGGTACTTTAAAGTGAACCAGAACTTTAAATAGGAGAAAATTTTACAAGATCCCGCCAAGATTGAATTCAGGCATAGAAATTAATTTTCGAAAAAAAATAGAATGGAGGAAGAAAGGATGTCTTGATTTTTTTTTGCCTTAACCCATGTTTTTTTTTTCTTTTTAAACATGGCATTAAAAAATAGCTTATAAGACACATATATTTATTTTGTTTAAAAAGCAGTAATATTTTTTATTCCTTAATATCTCTTAATTATTGAGAAAATGCGTCTTAATTACAATTATAGGAATTTGAAACTTCCTAATCTCAAAATCTAACTTCAAATTTAAAATGTCGCCTTATATTTTTAGTATTGAAATAGCCGGAACTAAATCAAAGGTAAAATCTTATATCCTAATGTATCTAAAGATTTCTCCCTTGATCGAAAGCTTTAGTTTTGTAACTGAAAATGTATCAAATAAAAACTTTTTTTAAATTTACAACGAAATGAGTAAATCTTTTGGGGTAATGAAAATAGTTTAACCGTAGTTGAAAAGTCCCTTCACTATTAATGTCTTATTGATTAAAAACTAAATGAATTACCTTAAATAGTTCCTATTAAATAAACTTTTATAATTAGTTTGTATTAATATACTCATTATTTAAGATTTACGATATATTAAAATCTGCTTTAAAATGGATGAAAAACTAAATTTCATTTAATCATGCTCATATCTTTAATTTAAATAACATCTGATTTTTACCGTTTGGTTAAAGAATCAGTTAATATATGATAATAGGATTAAAATGAAATATATAATTTCAGTTTGAAAAGATAAACAAGAAATCTTAAATAGATAGAATGATTATGATTACAGTCATACCATACAATTTCGAAGTTTTTTGATCCCTTGCGCTTTATTTGGTAAAGATTTTATTCATTTTTTCAAAGTAATTTTTTAGTTCTTGACTTAATTTCAAAGTATATATATATATATATATTAAAACAATAATATTAGGCGTCTTTAATCAAATTTATACATAAAACATATTGTCTCTAAAAAGTAGATTTTTTAACATCAAATAAATAATTTTTTGTAAGTGTTTTGCAATGTTTTAAACCGTATACTAAAGACTACTTACTACAGGAAATGGATTACAATAACTGATTATAACTCTGGAGAAAAAGAGTTTCTCAAAATAGAGCGAATAAGTGCTAAAATATGTAAACTCCACCTATTTTAAATTGAACTAGCATATTTTCAATTTTGACCAAGTTGCGTTGTCTCCAAAGTAATGTGGGGGGATGAAATGTAAGATGGTTGTTGGTTGCTTTCAGGATTCGATCCAAAGACCTCCAGGTAAGCAGTAGGATTCTTTATCCAACATAGTTGTTCAACCAATCCCAGGGAGAGTAAGGAAGCTCTATACAGTCTCCGCAATGACACATCATGACAAACTAATTTGTAATTCAAATGGTACAAAGAGTTCACGATCATATTTTTCTCAAATTTCTCCCTTAACATTATTTCTGAGACTTAGCATTTTTCTCGAAATTTAATGTCTGCTGTTTTAACTTTGAATACATGGGTTTTTCAAATTAATTTATTATTTTATTCGTAGCCATTTTAATACATTTAAAGCAATTTTGAGAAACCTTTTTTTAGAGTAAGGAAACTAGTAGAATTTTTGCTAAATCTGCTCTCCATACAATAATTTTAAACTTTGTCTTACCATTATAAGGATAGTAAAAAGCTGTCTATTTCAACAAAAAATTATATATTACGCCAAAAGTATTACAGTGAAACACCACACATGATGTTTCACATTGGTATTGGTTGTTATGATGCACAGTAAGAACAATCCTGAAAAGTGTCTGAGTATGTGGGGAAGCTACGGTGTATGTAGATTTCAAAACATTTCTTTATATTTTAAAATCTCTCGTGGGGTTAGGCGACCAACAATGTCAACCATCATTTATCAAATGGTATCTCAAGATCAGATCATGATGTTATCATGTCTTATGTACTAGTGAATAGTTCTAGTGGCAGCTACGCTACATTACTCTTTTACCAGAATTTTATCGGTGATGGAATTCAATGAATTAATACTACTAGTTGATTCAATGCTCTTTTGAGAGAGGCCGGGAGACTTGTATTAAGATCACCATGATTTGAGTACTGGCAGTGAGAGCTGCATTAGGATGACAGTTGTGGGCATGGTCGCTCCTGTGTTGTATTAGCAATCGAGTGTGTGAACAAGACTGATTAGCAACAGTATGAGGAGAATAATATTGCAGTCACGAATAATAGTCACAATTGTTCACAGTGAATCATCCCTCTAACTAGGAGTGTTTAAGTCAAAGTGCGTGTTTCAGTCGATGCAGGCGTGTCACTCATGTGGGGCAAGGGTGCTGTTAATGTCCACCGTCATCTGTCAGAAGGTACCTCCTGCTAGAATCGATTTAACATGACTTATATTCTAGTGAAAGATGATCAAATAGTTGTAGTGGTAGTTACGCAACATTACTTCCCCACCCCGATAGAATCGAGTTTTCATGTCCTACTAAGTAGTTAATTGGAATATAATAGTTGTAGTGGGATCTACGCAACATCCTGAAACTGAATCGGGGTTAATACGATTCAGTTTCCTACTTTTGATACGATGAAAAGTTTTGACACTCTGGGTATAACATTTCTAGAGTCTTTTACAATAAAATTTTACACCGTAATATTTGTATAAATTGATTTATACGAAATTAGTCCTAAAAACTCAATAAAAGCAGATATCTTTAAACAAAGTTTATTAAATTGGCGAAACCAATGGGACAATATTTCAAATCAGGGAAGACGCACATACGAATTCATTAAAAAAGTTAACCACAGGAGAACCCTATCGAATTTCTATATTAATCAGAGCTTAACTAATCACGGAACCTAGGGTACGTACCAAGCAAGATTCCACAATAAAACGGATCAGTGCCAAATGTGTAGTTGTCTAGACGATCTTGAACACATATTACTTACCTGTCCGAACTTTCGGGACGTCAGTAACCTATACTTTCCATCAAATCTGACTATCAATTCCATTACGAAGTTATGGACTGTCCCAAGGATAAGTGAGGGAATAGAACAGATAACAATCTGTTCAGACGTTTTGAAAACAATCTTCCAGAACTGACGAACGATTGAACATACCCTTACTTTCAGGGGTTACAGTATACTTGTTAATTAAATGTTTCGATTGAACTAATCTTTCCATCTTTAAAATGTTCATCATTTCTAATGTTCACCACCCACAATATTTTCAATTTTTTGTTCTCAAATGTTTTCAATTCATCATGTTAATTTTAATGTTTGTAATAAACCAGTACTCCCTGGAGGGGGGCGGACAGGGTTGAATAATAAAATACCGTAATATTTACAATTATAATTATTTGATTGAATTGATTTAGCATTTTTACAATAAATACTACGGTAAAAACTACGGTGCAGCAGATTTTGTTTTGTAAAATTGTGTGGCAAAAACAGTTTTTTTTTGCTGTGAGTACGTTTTAAATATTTTATATAGTAAACATGTTTTGTTTTAAATTTTAGAAACACAAGTTCAAAATTTAAAGGTAAATAATATCAAATAGTATTGAATTTAATTTATATATACCAACTAGAAGCTCCATCAGTGGTTTTTGATTTAAAATTTCTTCCGAACATCATAGAAAACAGGGTTTTATATTTATAGGGAGTTCTCGCTCCAGAACTTTTATTACTAAATGAAAAAAAAAGTAAACACGAAAGAGGAGATTAATGACACTGCCGCTATTACCTTCAACAAAGTCTACTTAAGCTTGCTCTGAACCATGACCTGTTGTTGACAAGGATGTCTCCTAAACTCTACTTTTTCTCTCGCAACAAAAGAAAATATTTTCTCTCCACAAAATGATGATAATGTCCCATTGCTTATAGATTGGATAATGGAACTAAGCTGAAAATTCTTGATGATAAAAAATCACTCTTTTGGAAAGATGAACAATTTATTTCTATAGTTTGAGAGTTTAATGAAGTGTATTTATAAAATATAATACACTGCTTTCTATTTTCTTTTATCAATTCAATATATAACGATGCTTTTAAACTTAATAAAAGGTTCACCGCTTATACATTGCTGAAAACTATAAATTTAAAATAAAATGACAGACTTATTTTTTTATTTCAAAATAAGTCATATTATTTAGGAAAATTTTTTGAATATGAATTTTTAATTTTTAAAAAAGAATTTTTAAGAAAAAAAAACTTTGATCAATAGTAAATGATTAAAGTAACATTCATTTCAGCCTCATTAAGATGCCTTAAAACTAACTTTTTAAACCAATACATTTCGATCTTGTGTTTTGAAAACAAGCAAATAATAAAATGTCTAATTTGACTAATGTTGCAGAAATATATTTAATAAATCTAAAGCTTATCTCAATATCTCAATATCAGAAAATTAGTAATGCAGAAAAAAGATTGTTTAAGGTTTTACGAGGCAATGGATTTCAAATAAAATTTATCGGTTTGTCAGCACACAAAATCCACAATATTAAGCCACATCAATATAATTTTTGAATCAAATTGTATTAATGTTAAAATTGTCTCAAAGCTTTTAAATAATCATATGAATCTTACAGCAACCACTTTAATAAATTGCAGACAGACTTGACTAATAAATATTGTTTCAAATTAATAAATTGTTTGGTTGTTAAAATTTCAAATGACTTTTAGTTTTCAGTAAAATAGAGCAATAACCAAATAGAAAAAGTGTTATCATGCAATTATTAATAAATTGTCAAAGGTTAAACGCTCAACATAAGTAATATGTGTTTTATTCGTCAATGCTTGGAAAGTCTTTATGTTAAATAAACAATATTAAATGCTTCACACTACCAATGTTCAACTCCGTAGCCTTGTATTTTTGAACCCAATCCAGAAGATAAAGGAACTTCCGGATCAAATATTGGGAGACATTTGCCTTCATGGAGGGATTTTGATGGATGGATCTAACCCGCTTGTGCGTTACAAGGAGTGTAAAACCACGCAAACTTCCCATGGCTAGCATGGGACTAAAACCCATCATCCGTCTACCACTGAGGATATTTTACATCAACACAGCGGTCAATGCAAGTCGGACGCGGAATTTGTATCAACCAGCTGTCGCTGGGACTCGAAACCGGTCACCTCATTTGAAGGCGAACACATTATCCCCTGAGCCATTACAGCTATGTTAGCAGCTTTGGAAAAAATGGAATAATATACAAATCTATCATTTCTGCAAAAATGTAGAAGCAATGTTATTATTTATTAATGATCACGGAGTTTCGCTATATTATGGAATTATTCCTAAATGAAAGCAGCCCAAATGAAATATTTATTTTCTTCTTCTTCTTGTGCACTACAGCCTATGACATGTCAAGGCCGTAGCAATAAGTTTTTGATATCCTGATCTATTCTGTGCCATGACCAATATTTATTTTAATACAATATTTATTTAAAACAAAATAATTATTTTTTCAGGAAATATTATATTTAAAATGATAAAACTGATATTTATTTTCAATCAAGAATTTCTTTCTCATATATCTACCAATCATCACTAATTTAGTTATTTCAATTTTTAATTAAACGCTGTTAACGCAAAATTTTTTATATTATTTTACTTTTAATTAAATTTTTTGGGCTTACTTTTGAATGAGAAATATGCTTTAAGATTTCTTAGATTGTTCAATAAGTTTGCATTTAAATGTTTGCTTTAAATCTAATAATAAAATAGAATGGAAAAAAAAAGTTTTTGACTTAGTTTTATGAAATTCATAATGTGACGTCTGGTAATTATAATTTATTAGAAAAAAATATTAGTTTTTATTATTTTCAGAATTTTTGAATAATTCATGATATCCTAATTATAAATATTTGCATCTTATTAAATAATCATTAATGCGTGCAACTTCATAAATAATCTCAATTAATTAAATATTTAAAAAAAACATAATTATTTCCAGCAGAATAGACAAGCCTTTTCATTTTAGGTTCAGAAAGGAATACTAAATATTTGCATCTAACGTAATCGTAAAGATTTATGTCTAAATTAGGTATAGTTGGTTTTTAATGACATTTATATCTCAGGGTGTTTGAAGAGTGGGTGATGTAGATTTTTTTTTGTTTTTGCCATCAAATTAGTAACAAAAACCGTAAGATAAATGGATGAATCATGATGCTGCTTGACATTTATGAGGAATAAAGCAAGTTTTGAAATAGTAAATCATTTATCAGAATAAAATAATTGTAAAAGAGAGTAAGTTGTTGTTGTTGTTTCTAATGCTACATGCAAATGTAGCATTAGAAAAGCCTGATGGGAGAAATCAAACAAATTTAAGGCAGAGGGTGCGTTTCTAGTTTTTCAGTAGCCGGGCTATCCTGGCCTATTAATTAATTGTAATTTTATATATATTGCATTTATTATAACTTTTTACTGATTAGCAATTATAGAAATTAAAGAGAAAAAAAAACCCATCGAAAATAACTGAATTTTATATTTCAAACTTGCCATTTGACCAAGTGTTGCAAAAGATAGACATTGCTGATTAAATGATTTGTTGGAACAATAAATGTTATTTGTAAACAGGTGCAGTTGATATTACTTTTAATTATTTTTGTTGAGCTTAGCTATATTGTTCAAAGTAATTCTCCTTTTAGCATTAATGCAAACTATGAAGTTCTTGTATTATTTAGTTAAAAGCCACTATATATATAATAAATTATATAATACATATAATAAATACTATACAATAAAATTATTTAGCAAAAATTAGATATAAAAATGTTTAAAGATCTGGTACTGAGTTGGTACATAAGTTTATTGAATTTGTTTCAAAAAAAAATATTTTTCAGGTTGCTTTTAAATTATTAAGTCTATAAAAATTGCTTTAAACGAACAAGTGCTACTAAACACTTTATACTTCTTTTTTTTTGTTTTATTATTTATTCTGTGTCCGAAAACTTAGTTTATGACTTCCATTTTAAATAATAGTTGCTTTTCCAGTATAGGAATTGTTTACCTTAGAGGAATGTTAGAGATATCTTGTCTTTAACTGTTTTAGTAAGTCAAGGGTTACATTGGAGGACATTTTTTTTTTGTTTTCTGTTGCATTAGCTGTTTATAAGATGTTAGGAATTTTAGAAGTGTTTTTAAAATTCACTCGAGTAAATGCTAATTGTTCCCACATTTCTTTCCCAAAAGGATGGTAGGAAGGAGGTGGTAATGCATTTCAATTTATGATGCGATACGTTGAGGTCGCATGTTTTTTGTCTTTATTGTTATTTTTAAAGAAGCAGACAAGTATATATATTCCTATTGTAATTCCATGCCTCATCTTATTCAGACTTGCAACAAATATTTCCTCCTGGACACTGTGCGTATATTCATTTGTTTCTTTTGCTTTTGCTCAGTATGTATATTCCTATCTGTCTCTTCTTTTTGCGAATAGTCTTTATCTATGTTAATGTTACAATTTAAGTGCTTATTCAGTTATTTGTATGTTAGCCTTATATTTTATTTTATTTTATTTTATAACCACCGGTGAACAGCAGACCCAATTTTCAGTTTGTGGCTATCAATGTTCACTTCGTAGCCTTGTAATTTTGAACCCAATCCGGAAGTCCAGAGAGCTCCTTGACCAAGTATTGTGATAAAATTACTTTCGCCATGGACTTTTTGTTGGAACTAACCGGTAGTTTCGTTACATGAAGAAGAAAAACACGAAGAACTCAAACTAATGGTAAGTTTGATAGTAAAGGGTGTCCCACCTATGATCTGTCTAAAATTGAGGATATTTTACGTCAGCACTGTGGTCGGAGCAAGCCGGGTGCAGATTCGTATCGACCTGTCATCGCTGGGATTCAAATCTGTTCCACCTCATAGGGAAGCGAACACTCTATCTTCTGAGCCACCACGGTTCTTGTTACCCTTATAGTTACTATATATCAAGAAACTTATGTCTAGAATGAGTTTTATACGTATAAGCTTATATCTGTAGGAGGTTGGAAGGCTCTTAAGGTACTTTTGTAGTATCCTATAACCTCAGGTAGGTTTGAGTATAAGGTATCTTTTGATAGGTACAAAGTACAGCAACTTTATTAAATCAAAAATGAGAGTATTTCAAAATATATCTATAGTTATTATTTACGGAGAAAAGGAAACTCAATTATTAAAGAAAATTATATAAATATATGGATGAAAAGTCAGTGTTCCACTTAATCAAGTATTTTCGTGAGCCAAATCGAAAACAAATACCGCATAATTAAGTCTCTAATATATTTTTATTAAATGAATTATCATTAAATTTCAAAATTCTGAATGCCTGATTTATCTACAAGCAATCAGTTTTGGAAGGATTATTGTGTCAACCTTCAGACTTTGTATATAGAAATGTTCAGTCATTCTAATATTAAAAAGAAATTGCACGAGCATCTCCAGTTTTACGTCAGTTAATGGATAAAAGCTTTCCATCCGTTTATTCTGAAATAAAACAAAATATAAAACATTACTTTTAAAGAAAAGCTTTTGTATGAAATTAAATCAAATCTTAAGTTACTTAATAATTACATTCTTTACTAGAATGCATATTAAACACTAAGAGTTTAATTTGGAAATCGGGTGGAGTTCAGTAATGCTTGCATTGCATTTTAATTCATTATTCTTAAAATGTTTATTTTAATAATAAATAATTAGGTCTTAAAGATATTATGATTCTACTTTCTGCACTAATTGAGCAAATTTTGAACTATGTCCTCGAGAAAATATTTTGCCGCTAATTAGAAAAACATCATCACAGAAAACTTTGAAGAATGTATTTTCTTAAGCGGAAAACCAGTCAAGTGTGCTTTAAGTCATTATTCTTTCATCTGGAAAATGTTCGAGGCTTTCAATTTAAAGCAAGAACTCTTACTAAAGACCAACTGCTGGTATAGTAGTAATTTGTACCAAACTTTAAGTAAGGAGTAAAGTGACAAAATATGAGCTCTTAAGAGGGCGCCACGTAGATGAAAATTTTCGTCACAAATTCTCCTTTATTACTAATTTAAAATTTAAAATAAAGAAAAAGTAATTTCAGGCAAATCTAGAGTTTTTCTTGAAGTTTCAATTGCTAAAAAAATACTTCAACAAATTATTAGAAAAAAATTTCAAACAAATTATTAGAAGAGAACTTCTTCGTTTCGAAATCATAAGTCATCATTTCATAATTTATTTTTATTTGTATATTTTATTTGAAACTTCATGGCTCATTCTAGGTTTGTTTAAATTCACTTTTTCCGTAATTTAAATTTCAAACTAATAATGAAGGAGAAAGATAATTTCTGACGAAAGATTTTTTTTCGTGGTATGGAGTCCTCTTAAATCTAAAGTAAGTAATTTATTTGTTATGGCTTTTTACAGTGAAAAAGTAATTTGTATTAGAGTAGAATAATTTAAAAATAAATAAATAATAATAATAAAAAAAAATAGCACTTGTAAAAAAAATGCACTGAGAAATGTAGTTGAATAAAATAGTTCAATAGTGGAACCTCCGTAAAAGTGAAAAAGAAAAATTGGAAACATCCTAGAACAAATGTTTAAAAATTTAAAAAAAAATCCCATCGCACTTGCTTGAACACCAGAGAGAAAACGTAAAAGGGGAAGTCCGAGAAGGCCAAGATAGATGCATCAAAATCTGAGCAAAGCGAAGCAAAATGAGTGGAATGAGGCAAGACAACTGGCTCAGGACAGGAGAGCCTGGAAAAAGTTACTTGATTGAAAAGGTTAGGTAGGTAAAAACAATATTGTTACATTAATTTTACCAAAATCCTTATAAAAGCGCTTCGGTTACAATCGTCGAGATTTTGATGCTATTGCAGAGTTAGAAACCAGTTAGATTTTAATAAGGTCGAGAAGGCGAAGGTAGATGCACCAAAAATCTGAGCAAAGCGAAGCAAAATGAGTGGAATGAGGCAAGACAACTGGCTCAGGACAGGAGAGCCTGGAAAAAGTTACTTGAATGAAAAGGTTAGGTAGGTAAAAACAATATTGTTACATTAATTTCACCAAAATCCTTATAAAAGCGCTTCGGTTACAATCGTCGAGATTTTGATGCTATTGCAGAGTTAGAAACCAGTCTGATTTTAATAAGGTCGAGAAGGCGAAGATAGATGCACCAAAAATCTGAGCAAAGCGAAGCAAAATGAATGGAATGAGGCAAGACAACTGGCTCAGGACAGGAGATCCTGGAAAAATTTACTTGAATGAAAAGGTTAGGCTAAATGAATAGGATGAGGCAAAAGGACTGGCTTAGGACAAGAGAATCCGGAGAAAGTAATTTGAGGTAAGAAGATAGGTAGGTAAAAAACATTATTGTATAATTAATTTCAGCAAAATCCTTATCAGAGCTTTTCGGTAAAAATTATCGAGATTTTGATGCTTCTTAAGAGCTAAAAATCAGGTAAATTTGTCCAGTTTTGAAAATACTTTTTTTCTTAATACTAGGATTATAATATATTAAGTTCTAAAGAAAACTAGCATTATTAATTCTGTTGCTAGTTTGCATAGTGTTAAGCCTTTGAATGATCCTACTAAATTTTTTCAAACACAAAAGTTAGTTGAAAAAGCTTTTTGAATCTTTGAAAGAAATTTTAGTGAATTCATAATTCAGTTTTTTTTCGACGTACTATTGATGTGGCTTTGGGTCAATTTTGATCTTTGAGAACAATCAGGTTGAGGGTTGTGTCATATGTTGTTTGTTTCATTGTTTCGCTTTCGAGATTTTTTGCGTATAAAAATATTTTATTTTATTCACGCCTTTCAAGATTTTCATCTGTGAAGTAAAGACTTTATAGTGGTAAAAATAAATTGATGATTGCTAATTTATGTTAATATTTTTATCAGAAGAATCAAAGATGTTTTTGTGAATATTAAAACTAAAAAAAATATTTAGCTAAGATAAGAAATGCATGTTTATAAATCACATTTTTCTTTCAAATCAATAGTAAGAATAAAATGTATTATGAAAACTTGATAGCAAATTTTTTGATTGTTCACTGTATTCATAAATAGGCGAGATTATTTTCTTTCGCTCATGTGAGTACTTTAATAGAATTAAAGAAAAGCAAATGTATTCGTTAATATTATTATTACTGAAAAGTTATTAGAGCACTAACAGAAATTTTAATAGCAATTGTGACTGCAGTTTTTTATAAAAAGTAATGGCTTTAATTTAAGAAATGAAATTAGTGGATAAAAACACAAGCATTAATATAATTTTTTAAAAAAAAATAGTAATTTGATTTTCTATTTAAAAAAAAAATAGTAATTTGATTTTCTATTTAAAAAAATATGTATCGTACTTTTATCCAACAACATGAAGAACTCAATTTACAATATATTAACTTTCTTTTGAGTGAACTCCTTATTTAATAGGAAGCTAATTCCGGAACTTTTTTTTGTGCGAAACGAACTTTGCAAACTCAGATTAAACCACGTAAATGAGGAGAAAGGAGAACTTCGCATAACGAGAGTTAGGTAGGGGAGAGTGGGGTCAATTGCAATATTTTTTAATTAACTATTTTTAACTAACAAAATATCCAATGTATTATTATTATTAATTGGCAGACAAGTAAAGTAGACTATCCTCTGCAAGAAAAAAAAATAAATACCTTCTTTTAAATGTTATTATATTAGTTATTAACAATTTTTGACAGTCTTGCACTTGTTACAATTGTCCCCACTTACGAGGTCAATTGTAACAGTTCATAAATTCAACTAAAACATGATTAATTATACATATTATCATAGTTGTGATATATTTTTTTATTGATCAAAATAGTAGTGATATTTTATGAGTAAAAATAATAATGAGCAGAAACCTAACGGGTTAAACTTTTAACTTTAAGGGGTTAAAAATTTTAATTTATGCTGCGAAAGGTGACAAATAAAATAATGCACATGCAACATAATATAAATGATATAGGAAACTATTGGTGGTTCTTAAAGAGTTAAGTAATGGTTTGTAAACATAAGATTATTTATTTTCAGCTGTTACAATCGTCCCTTTACTTATTGTTACAATCGTCCCCAAGACGCCATTTCAGCTTCATTTGTTAAAAACAATGCTAGTTAATTAACAAAACTAATTTTTTTTGAAATGTTAACTAAGGTGTCCTCTTACATATTCGGTTAATAATTTTTATTCGTTTAAACAAAATTACTTTATTACAATATAATATTCTAATACCAAAAAAAGTACTTACGTAGCGTGAAAATATCTTTTGTGATGTAACTCTTTCAAAAGTACATAAAAATGGTTACCAGCAGGGGTGTACACGTAGATTTATTAAATACATCTTGTGCGTCACCTAGGAACCAAATCTAGAATCCGACACTCGAAATTATTGCTCTGTTACAATCGTACCCTGTTACAATTGACCCCACTCTCTCCTATGTATCTGAAAAATATAGGTTAGTTAAAATAAATTACCTTAATATTCCAAATCTTCTTTTCGCATCCAACTATTTTCATTGAAAATGTATAAAATGATTTTTAAATCAGCTTAATTTTATCTTAACTTTTCCTTAAAATCAGAAAAATATACTTGGTTTTAAAGAGCAAGTAATTATTTAAAAGCAATATTTTTTTAGTATTTCAAAAGAAAACTTCGGATTTACATCTTTTATAAACTATCGATCTAATTTGTCAATAAAAAACGTGAAATGTACCACACTTTTATTGAATTACGCGACGCACAAAACCTCTAATATCTCTTCTTGCCTTTGAATGAGCTTTCAATATTAGTCAAGAGGAAGTCAGTTTCGGAAATTACTTTCTTTGTAAGAAGCAAACTTTGTCGCATTCAGATTAAACCATACAAATCATAAGAAAAACGATCTTTTACTTGCGTATAACGTGAGTTTTCTATCTGCTTCTTACAAAACAGCTCTATTCATAATATATAGATTAGTTTCTTTACTTCAAAGCAAGAATTCCTTTTTTATTACTTTATTCAGGAAGCTTTTAAATAAAAGAGAAAAAAAATTCTATAAGCGGCTCGCTTTGATCAGAAGATTAGATGAGCAGAAATATTTTATTAAGCATCCGAACAAACATTTATCAGATTTTTTTTGACAATGAGATCTTTTTATAAGACCTATGGTATCGTATTCTTCTAAGTACTTTTGTTAAAGAAACGTAATTCAGTTAAATATTATGTGATTCACGAACACGAAAGCTTTTCTTGTTCAAATTTATTTGAGGAAAAGTATTATGCAACTTATTTCAATTTAAATTATAATTTAATTTAAATAAAATGAAATGAAACGTATTAACATTTAAATAAAATGAAACGTATTAACATTTGGTGTAATTTCTTATTGCATACTTAAATTGAAGCTTTTTTTTAAGTAAAACAGTTTTTCAGCTAAATTTGAGATTTTAGTTTTGTTGATCACGAGATTTAAATTATGTAAGAAAATACAGTAAATTATTTGACATATGAAACGAAAGCACTGATCGGAAAGTTGTCTTACCCCATGTATATATTATATCATCCTGGGTTGATGTTTGGAATATGGATAACAAGTGCAAAATGCATATATATATATATTAATATATAATTTCCCAGAAAATAAATTTTCTCCGCATTAAATCCAAATATATTATTTTTTCAAACAAGCAGTAAGTAATAGCTTTTGCTTTGTAATTAAATTTTAATACGTTTATGACAAACATGATAAGCTTATAAAACGTTATATATTTGCTAAAATGGTATATATGATATTTTACTGGAGTCTAGTATTTCTTTACTATTTAACTGTAAATGTTTGATCTTCAACGATAGGATTGCTTCCTGTATGACAGTAACAATCACTAAGAAGATATACAAACAGTTTTACGTATGGTAAAAGCATTACGCATGCACTGTAAAGTACAAATCGCATTATGAAAGACATGCATTTCATTCAGGAAGATACATAAAGCAGTTAAAAGAAGGCACTGGATGTTTCTATAGAGATTATACTTCTTTTTGCTGTTTAACACTAACACCGACTGTTAGGGAAAGCTACTAATGTTGGGGAGACGTATTTCTATAAAACCTTCAACCGCAATACTAAGTTTTTACATGATGTTAGGCTTATTCATAGAAAGATCTTATCATGACCTTTAAATGATGCAAAATGTGAGCATGAAAAATAGCCACAGTTTTGTAAAAATTAAACATACTTTTGATCAAAATTTGTATTTAAATTTCCAATGCTTAGAAACTTAATTTAACTTTGTAGTTTTTGTGTTAAAAAATAAAAGAATTGAGAATTGTTCAAAAAGTTTAATTGAGCAAGAAGACTTTTTAGTACAGTGACACTTTTTAAAATGTTTAGGAATTTCCTTTTATATTTTAACGCTTTGTCTGCTTATCAGTAATAGATTATGCGTAGTTTAAAATTAAAGGTTTTCAAGTTAAAGGTTGCCAAAATGTGACTTATCGATTATAATATTGATTGTGTATCGATTATAATAATAGAAAAATTTCCCTGTGTATCTTTTTGTAGCTTCGGAATCGTCCTGATATTTTGACAGCAGGTGCAAGAGATATTTTTTTACTGATCTAAAATCGTTCAAAAATTTCTGTTCTTTTGGAGAATGAATTAAAATATGATTCTTCCCAATAGATTTTGCATTAGGCATTTTTTCGAACTAAACTGAAGACTTTTAATTTCCTATGAGATAATGTTTGTGATAATAGTGCAAGTAAACATATGTTTGATGGAAACCAGAGATTATAGTATGCTTATAAATGGTGTTTTATTTTTTTTCATCCATTAAGCGATGCAAACTCAAACTACTCTTCTGAAATGTTTTTCTATAAATTTGAGCAGTGAAATATCAATGTTGATAATAAAGAAAACATATTACTATGTAATTTCACTGAAAGAATCGCTTGTAGTGAAGCAAGATTATCAGGTGTTGGGTTCCGTACGTAATCGGAAGCACCATTTAAAGTGCCATTTTCTGTTGAACGTTATATATTTTTCTTTTATACATTTATCTTTTATGTACTTTTTTCGTCATTTAATGGCTTGCATTTCTCTGAAAAGGACAGTAAATAAAAACAGAAGGACATAGGAAATAAAAATCATTGCGTCATTCTCAATTTTTGAATTTTTTTTTTGTCGCATGTCTTTCTAGGTTGTAGGGGTGTATTTGTTCCTGTTTTTCAGTGGCGCCATCTATGGCCAGGAATTCGACTTCTGCCACGCCATTCACACAACCACAACCCGTTTATAGGGCGGGTCACATTCACACACAAAGGAAAAAGGACATAACACACATAGAGAGGAGGAAGCATCCATGCCTTGCCCGGGATTAGAACCCAGTCCCTTCTGATGCAAGGACAATTCACTGCCCCTACACAGGCCGATCGGACAATTTTTGAATGTTGTGCATGATTACGTAGTGTTGATTGATATTGATTTATCAATTATTGACTTTTTATTCCTTGCACATAATAGATATTCATCAAGTTTATAATAATTTTTAGAGTATTTTTTTGTTACAAAGCATGATATAAAATAAAATAATTATGTTGCACAAAATTAAATAAAATTCAACAGAAAATTGCCTAATATCAGTGCTTTTAAATGAAAGATTTACTGCATGCGGCAGCTTTACTCTGATAATTTTTTTTTTAATTCACTAGGTAAAAGGACATAAAAAGCACTTCTAAATAAGGACACATACTTTCTCACAATTTTTGCACTCATGAAACCCGAGGAAAACTTGCAATTGAAAATATTTTGAAATTCAACTGATCTCTAGTAACTAAATCAGCAATTGCAAATTTTTATTTATTCGAGTTTATTTGTGTACTGTTTTAAATAAAAACTTCTGCTAGCACAATTAAATAAGGATATATACCCATTTAAAATTTTGCAGAAAATGAAATGTTTTGCTGAAAACTATAAATTCAACAGATATTCTGCTGTATTATCAATTACTAGAAGATGAAGTTGAAGTAACTTTTATAATACTAATTTTCATGATACTGTTTTCTTGTCAAACTGCATGTTTTGGAAGTAATTAAATTAATTGAATGTTACAAGCAATTCAGTCTAAAGAGAATATTTAAGGCCGTGTGTTACTTTTAAGACGGAATATGCTCCAATCTGCTTAAATGTTAGAACTACCTACTGAGAAACCTTGCATTTAATGTATGTAGTTGATAACTGGTACTACCTGCCGTATTGGAAATCAATTCAATTTTTTCTGGTCTGAGCTAAACATTTTCTTTATAGTTTTCTAGTTGCTTTGTTCATTTTTAAATTATTTTTTCTGAAAAAAATTTCTTTTTTGCTTTTATTTGACAACAGAACTAAAGTATGCCCCTAAACTGCATTTCTCTACAAGATAAAATACCTAGAGTATGAAGAAAAATTCTTATTATTGTTAGGTTTTGTGAAATAAAAGCTAGAGTGTGGGCTTGTTGCAACTTGAACTGGTTTGAGGTATATTGAATAAGTACTTGTGAGTGCCAGTTAGCTTGAATATATCTTCTCTGTTTTGTGAACTTAGCCACATCCAACATTCAAAAAATTGTCTACTTCACAAGTACATACATGTTTGAAATATTCCAAAAAATAAATTGCCGTTATGTTTATAATACATTTAATTCTTTTCCCTATATCGAACTGGCTTTTAAGGCCAAAAAGCTCAGTTAGACTGTATGTGTGTTAATAAGAAGATGTTTTATGAAATGAACTTTCAAGTTTCCTTTTACTATTCGCATTAGTCATTTTTATGGCTTTTCAACTTACTCAGCATAATTTACTTCACAAAAAATTTAAATACTGGTGAATGAATTTAAGTTCATGAATATTTCAAGAATATGCAAATCAAAATCTCAGAAAAAGGAAATTCTGAGTTAGGAATGGATGGTAATGAAGATCAGTTATAACATAAGTTTTATTAAATATTTAAAGAACTTCTCCGAATTCAATGTTCTTTTTTTCCAAGACAAGAGCAAGATCGTATATCCATGCTGAAGAATTAATGAGAAATGTAAAGTGTGATTTTTTCGATGGACACTGTTTTGTTGCGTAAAACCGTATAAATTTAAAGACTTATTTAAATATATTTAAGTAAATAAAAATAATAATGAATTCAATGCATTTTTCATGAGTTTAAAAACCATCGGATTAGGTTTATCTATAAAAAAGACTTATTTCTGCTCTTTTTTTATTTTTAATTTTAAAGTTTGTTTAAATGTTGAAGAGTATTTAAAAACATATGAAGAATGTGAATATATATCTAAATATCAATATGAAATAATAGACTTTAAATGTTAAAACAGTTTGTTTAAGATTAAAACATCCAGTAACAACATCTTCCTAGAAATGCATTTTTTTTATTTTGTGTATGAATTCCCATTCGGATATTACTATATTAGGCTTATGGAATTCATTAAATTCATTATGGAATTCATTATGGCTCAATAGACTCCAGACAACAATTCCTAAAAGCGCACTTTAATTCTAAGGCAATTTAGACAGAGAGGCCAGTGTGTTCATTTTTGATAATTATTGTTTAGTAATTTCAAAAATAATTAACTAAACTCAATTCCATTTTCAGTCCATTTAGTTGCTTATTTAATTAATTGGAGCTTAAGATAATCGATACATAAACATTAACACTTACACATGAAATGACGGCAATGATCTAAGTAAATCTAAAATATTTTTTTGAAAATACAGGGATATTATATTTTTCTCGGAATCGTTGTAATAATTCTTTATAGTGCTAAAATATAGTTTTCGATAATTCTGTTACAAAGGAGTAACTTTTTTTATTTATTATGTTCAACGAAAGGAAAAACCTTGGTTACTTGGTTAGAAATTTTATCAGCAGTCTATCCGGATCCAGCAGTTGTCTGCATATATATA
>NC_092211.1:47833818-47976099 GCF_043381705.1 Parasteatoda tepidariorum | reverse complement strand
ATGAAAAAAATAACAAACAACTGGGGAAGAAAGAAAAAAAGGATAAAAATTTTTTTAAAAATCCGGAAAATAAAAGATATAATCTTTTCATCAGCCCACACGATTATATCCGCGAAAAGGAGTCTTTTTTTCGTTTTCTCTTTGTTTTTTTGTTATATATATATATATATATATATGGTATATATGGTAAGTATAGAGAACCATAATAAGCTAAATTCATTTTCATTAAGAAGATATTTTTTTTTGAATCATTATTTTTTGAGTCATTATTTTTTTCAACAGCAGTTTTTCATATAATTATCAAGACTGACGTTCTGCATTATATTATTAGATGAAGAATATTGTTGAAATTTTGTTACTCTGAATGAAACATTCTAGTCATATTTTATTACATTTTAATGTTGCTAAGTCGTATAATGGAAATACGGAGAAAAATATTTAGACTGAGTGACTTTTGTTTGACAAAAAATTTTCACTTAATTGATGATAACGCTTGTATGTATGCGATTAGAAAAGCAGAGGAGAAGAAGAAATTTTTTTTTTAAAGTTATGACTTCTTATGGCAGATCGTTACATATTGTTTTGTTCTCACATTATTCAACTTTTTGGTCATATATTTGATGTTTAACAGATTTGAATAGAATTTATTTTATTTTATAAATTTTTCATAATGCAACTAATATTTTGTTTAAGCATTTTTAAACATCAGTGGTTGATTATATTCTTACTAAATTAGTTTCAAAAACCCTTCAAGTTTGTTTCAAGCTAAAACTTTGAAATGAGTGAAATACATACGAAAAAAATATTTTACTTTAATTTAGCTAAAAAAGAAGACTGAATAAAATATGAATTTAGTAAAAATATTTTGAGATTAACTCGCGTGAAATGGTAGCAACTCATTTCCTTTTACATTCCTTGGTGCTAGAAAGATAAACTTTTTTTTAAACAAAAAGATAAGTTTTAAATTTTTTTCTTCTCTTTTTTCCCGTTTTCTTATTCTTTAATAGCATGCATTAGAGAGGAGCGAAATGTGAGTTCTTAACGATAATACATTTTGGAATATTTGTTCCCAGCATGTTTTTACTACTTTGCATTTCAAAAAAGGAAAAAAAAACCTTCTGAATTACGGGTTGAGAAAATTTGTTTCCTCAAAATCGATGCTATAATCTAATTCGCTACCTCTCACTTTTTTATATCAAACTCAATGGGCGTGAAGATTTTGTTGTAAACTTTTTTTGAAAAGTTTTCAGAAGAAATGTTTTAAACCAAAAATGTGCCTATCACAAATTAAAGTAATTAGCTGACTAGTAGTACCGCAATATTTTGTATAAAATATCATAAAGTACAGACTCTAAAGATTTATCTTACTCTTTTAACTCTTAATTGCAAATTAAAGCAACTTGGATAGTAGTTTTGTTGCATATTTAATTATACATTTCATTCTAAATTATTAAAGTTATTATTACTGCTCATATAAAGGTAAAACGAAGAAAATTTATCGAAATAAGGAGTGGAGTAAAACAAGGAACCTAGATTGAGTGAATTTTTTTTTAAGAATTAGAACTCTTAAAATGATGCATGAGAACGCAAACAAATGCATGCGAACAATCTATAATTATACTTTACTCGTCAAGACGAAGGACCTACATTATTGACGTATTGTTGTTATTTAATTTACGGGTTAGTATAAGTTTGTTTTACTATATCAGCTCTCTAATGTTCCCTTGTTTTTAAGTTTTAGGCTATCCTTATTTATTGGTCTTTGCAGTTATAAAAATTAATTTCAATCCAGCTTATTATACGTTTACTAAATATTCATCCCCTGACTAACAATAATAAGTTAGCCCAACAGTAGTAACGTTCTGTTTCGTTTCGATAACCAATGCTCGTTGTTTAAGACCGGATACTGTTCGGTCCGGTGCTCCCCTCTCTTCGATTAGTATCGATGCTGTACCCACGAAAACAACGTTACAGGGGATGAAGAAGATAAATACAAACGTTTTACGATCCCTAGGACAAAATTTATTGCAATCCCTATTCCAGAGCACATACATGCTCATTTTCGTAGAATTTTTGAAAACACTTTAACAAAATTGTAGTTTTTATATAGCTCTAAAGACACTCTCTGCCTTTCTCTTTAAAAAATAATTAACACTACTCTTTGCAAGGAATTTTGGTCTGGCTCTCAGCAGCTCTGGGTATTGGGGGAATTTTTTTCTCCCTCTCTCCCCTTGACTACATTACAAGAATTTTACATGCATAATTTTCTTAAATAGCCGTATCAAATGGAAATGCTTGCTAGATTTTACCTGAAATTCTTGCAATTCTATAATTCCCGTAGAGTTAACATACGTACCTGATTTTGCCTAATTAGGTTCGACTATTTCTAGAAAAAACAAACGTTTACAAAAAAAGTAGTGCATTTATAGCTTTTTATAAATGATATTTTGTACACAGCCAAACAATGAATACATTGATTAAACCTGAGTAATTTAACTTATTTTTATTCCATTTAAATTTTAACTTATGTTTATAATTCAGCTGTAACATCATGTTATACGAAAAAAAAAATGTATATTTCAATTTAGAATATCTGGAAAAAATTCTGTTCTGTTTTATAGAACCATATATANTCATGAGATTACGACTTGTTGGATTTCGTAGCATATTAACTTTGAACCCAACCCAGAAGACTTGATTACTCCTACATCAGAAATTAGGACAAACTATCTTTCGTGAATGACTATTTGCTGAAAGTATCCCATATTTGAGTTACATGGAGAGGAAAACCACGGAAATCACCTTCGGTCAGCCGATAGCAAGGGGATTCTATCCCAGGGAACGTCTACTAATGACAATATTTTACGTCAGCACTATGGTTTGTGCGAGAACAAAATTCTTATCAACCAGACACAATTGGGATTTGAACCTGGGTCATCTCATTAGAAAGCGAACGCTTCATTCCCTGAACCACTAACGATAAGTCGATTAAAGTATTGATTAGATGAAACAAAATAATACAACTTTTAGTTTTAAATTCCTTACCACTTCAGATTTATATATATATTTTTTCCGCCGAAAGTGGATCAGTTAGTATCTCTGTAAATCAATAGCATTTCAAAAGTAAAGTACACATTTTACAACTCTGCGTTATATTTATATATATACAGGGTGATTCTAAGAGGATGGGCAACATTTTAGGAAATTATAGTACACACCCAAGCAAACAATTATTATCAAAGAATGCATGGTCGAAAACAAAACGCAAAGGTGTGGGCTCATTTGGAAAGTTGTTTGATGCAAACGATGCATTTAGTTCCAGCAGAACGCAGCACCAGCTGATTACGTACGAGCGAAACTATCGAGCGAGTGCGAAACTATCTGAAAGTAACTTTTCCAAACCAATGGATTGGGCGAAGTTATCCTATAGCTTGGTTACCGTGCTCGAAAGATCTTTCATGTCTGCATTTCTTTTTGTAGGGACAACTGAAGGCTCTTATGTATTAGACTCCCATTGAATCTGCAGAGGAACTTGTCGCAGAGCTTTCGGCAGCTGCAGGGAACGTTCGTGATATGCCTGGTGTGTTTCAGAATGTTAGTCTATCTTTTCTTCGCCGTTGTACTGCGCGCATAGCTGCTGCCGGCCACTGTTTTGAACACTTATTGTAATCACATGCCATTAAATTTGCTTTTATAACTTAACTTCATCGTTCTTTGTGTGTTTTTGCCTCTTATAAGAACATGAACTTTGACCCACTCTAGCGGTTTTGTGTTTGGTTTCGACCATGCATTCTTTGATAAAAATTGTTTGCTTGAGTGTGTACTACCACTTCCTAAAAGTTTGCCCATCTTTTTAGAATTACCCTGGATATATATATATATATATATATATATATGTTATGTATTTTTTTTTTTGGTAAGTTATTAAAAATTACAGAAAATTTAGTAACATATACTCCTCCATGCCTGCAATAACAACCTTTCCTGAACTTACTTAACATTTCAATGAAAATTGTTTCTATCTTAAAGAAAAATAAAATCACTTGCAGAAATCACCACGACAAATTTAGGAACATGGTACGACTTTTTACTTGAAAAATTCAAATAAGCTCAATAAAAGATACAAGACTTGTATTTATTCAGTATCAATAGGAACATGAAAATCTATGAAATACTCGGAATATTCTGGAAAAAAAACTTTCCTTTGGAAGAGTAACCATTCATCTGAACTCGTTTCTTATTCTAAAGGAAATGACCTCGCATCTTCCTGATAAGAAAGAGGTCCCTATTTCTCAAGGAAACCTTGTTATATTCATAATATATAAATTTGGTTTGGGGGAAGCAAATAAAGAGACTGATTATATTTTCTTTCTATATGTCTGAAAGCTGGATGAATTGTATTTCGATACAAGGATGCTATTTATATTTATTAGGTCTAATATAGAAAGAGTGATGCAGAATACAAATAAAAAAAATAAATATGGAATACTTTATCTTACTTGTGAATGCCAAATATGTATTTTATGAAGTTAATTAAAGTAAGTGATCTCTTACATTTATCCCTCCTAGATTTGTAATATTAGCAAAAAATAAAAATAGAAATTCTGAAAATAAGTACTTTCGCTCATTGTAAGAGATGGATACTCAAATTTTGTGAAATCTTCTTCGTTTTTGACGAGACTGTTTCCTGGTATATGCTTCAAGCGAAAATTTCATCTAAGTGACGAAATAACTATCATCATATCTTCGAAGAAACGAATTTCGTCAATAGAAAATAAATATTTCGTCATTTTATTTTTTTCTGAAAAATAAAATAAATAAATAAGTTAGTGCCTACCGCATCTGACTTTTCCAACAATTACTTTATACTGACACGATATGTCTGCATCCATATCACCTTAAAAGGGCCTACCGTATCTAACTTTACTAACAATTACTTTATACTGGACAACATGTATCTGGGTCAATTTCTCCTTAATAACGCAAGAAAGACAAATAGAATAGAGAGATACATCGCACATATGTCCGAAGCGGGATTTGAACCGGGAAACTTCCCGGTACGAGCCAACTTCCTGACCACCATACAAGTCCTTTTTCGTTCTGCATTTTATTTTTGATTGTCTAGTCTTCATCCTAGTTTCTTCATTCCAGTTCATAATTTTTCACAACGCACTACGATGAGGTTACGAGTTCAGGAAATATTTTCGCCATGTATTCAAAAATTCCCGTTTCTTCACAAATCTCATGATTTTGTGTTGAAACAATTCTCAAAATTAAAAAATATATTTATAGCTCAGGGATTGCTGAATCGCAAGAAATGAGAATTTTATTTTTGAGAGTGTGTGTAAAAAAATCAGACATAAAAAATCTTGTACATATTGATATAATTAAAATATTTTGAATATATTGAATATATTGAAATTTTTGAAATATATATTGAAATATTTGAAATATATATTGAAATATTTGAAATATATATTGAAATATTATGATACATTGAAATATTTGAAATATGTATTAAAATATTAGAAATATGTATTGAAATATTTGAAATATGCATTGAAATATTTGAAATATGTATTGAAATATTATGATATATTGAAATATTTGAAATATGTATTTAAATATTATGATATATTGAAATATTTGAAATATGTATTGAAATATTATGATATATTAAAATATTTTGATATAATTTTAACAGCAAAAATGAAATGTAACAGTTTTTAAATTAGGTTTAAATTGCTAAGCTTATAAAATGTAATTTAAATGACATTTCCAACAAACATTTGTTTCTGTAATAATATGTGTGCCTTTCAATTTGTTAATAACCTATCACATTTAACTCAATATTGTAATTGTTATCGTTAGAGAACATCACAAAATATTTGAGTAAGCAATATATAGGTGCTTGATTTTTCAAATAATCTCAACAAGCAACTTATGCTCTTAAGTTTCAAGAGAACATGAGAAGTTTTAATTATAATTAAGATACAATTGAAAAGTTCGCCTCTAAGGAATTTATCGTATATGTGTTAGAAGATCTTATTCTAAAAGAAATTGCACTTCCGATATTTTGTATGATACAGTGTTAGAATCTTCTCGAAAAAATGGTTAAATAAGAATTTACTCAATTGTTATTTCACCATATTCAAACAAAACAGTCAAATAATTGTAAATTAGAAGGTATTCAAACTATATGCCTAGATCATAGCCGAAACCATGCCAGTGGTAAATGGTTAAAAACCATCTAGTTTTGTAATCACGGTTTTTTAATCATACCAGTTTTAATCGGTTTTAAGACCGTTAAGATAAGAAAATATTGTTTACCGTTAACTTTATGTTTAATTAGATAGACAATTTACCAAAACTTTTAAGAGTGCGGAATTTTTTTTCTTGAGAAAATCTTGTTATTGTAACACAACAATTTAATTAATGGTTCAATCAGCAACTGTATTTTTTTAGTATTATTGGGAAAAAAAAGACTACTTAACATATTAAACCGGATTTTTTTCTTTTTTTAAAGAAAATTCCGTTTTTTTTAAACTATTCCAAAATAATTTCTTCTTCTCTTTTTTATGATAGAATTTAATTTTTCTCCAGAAAATCCTTTTATAGTTAAAAAATATAAGTTAGATTTAAGGTAAAGAGAATAAATTGCTTTTTATGAAAAGTTGAATGGCTTGCATTTCAGCAGACAATGATAATTTTATTTCTTAATTTTATAATCAATGCATAATGATACCTGATATTAATAAACTAAATTTAAATTAAGAAAAAAATTATTGCGAATTATATATTTTATAGATACGAATGAAACTGACATTCTTTAAGTGTTTTGCATATTTCATGTATTTAAATAAGTTTTCTTTTTAAAAAAAAATTTCGTTTAAACAAAATAAAGTTTTATTGAAACATCAATCCCTTAAGTTTCAATATTACAATGATTTAAGCAGTTGAATTCAACTTGATTTTATTTTTCGCATGAGTTTTACAAAAATTGATCAATGAATTTTAAATTTCATTCCTTTTTTAAGATTTCTTTTTACATTAGCAACATTATAAGTCCAAAGAATAGACCTTAAAATATGTAAAATAAAAAGAGAAAAATTTTTAGGAAGGACAAATATTTAAATTTTCCACTTCAATATAATCTATAAACAGTCAATACAGTTTTTTTTGTATGAACCAGTTATACGTATATTTCAACTTTTCAAAATGGTAATAAAGTTTTTATAAGAAATTTAACAAAATAAAGTAAGATTTAAATATTTTATAAATTAGATAAAAAAAGAATTTATTGTAAAAAAAAAAAAAACGACAAATTGAAACAAAAATCATGGAATTAAATGAGGGATTGTTCATGATAATACAGTAAAAAAGCAACTGATTTTATCTTTAACCTACTATATAAAATAAAATTATTTCCTAGGATAAATAATTTAATACCCAGAGGCATGAGAAGAAGTCTTAAATAAAAGAGCAATAGTTAGAGAAATTATTCTATACAGTTTGAAATTAACAATGTCATCTTTCTTCCTGAATGCAATAAAATAAATTTTGTTCTTTAAATTCAATCATATGATTTTTTTTCCTTTTGAAAGTTTTCTTATACATTAAAATAAAATTTTAAACATTCTCCCATGAACTTTCAGTCTTTGCTTTCTAATGCTTCTAGCCTTCCAATATAAACGAGAGTTTCAAAAACATTGATACTTTTCTTTTTCACAAATTGCTTAAACGTGCTTTAGAAGTTCAGTATTATTCATATTCCCTGGTGGTATAAAATATTCAAAGCAAAGTATAAAATCTAAAAAAGGAATAGAGAAATTTAATGAGAAAAGTAACATATTGCTTAGTTGGAAGAAAAATTAAATTTGTAACAATGTATGAGAGTTGTTTAAAGAGTTTGATATTTTAATGATGCTTTTTTAAATTTATTTGTTCATTAACGAAAACATAAAAAGGTAAAAATATAAAGTGTTGTATTTATAATTTATAGGGCTCTTTGTTGCAACCTGAAGTACACAAAGTTCCATATTTTTGCCAAGAAAAAGTACACACCGACTGGCGCCATCTGTTGAATAATCTTAGAAATAATTTTAAAATTTGTTGAGAAAATAAGACTCGGTTCCTAATTGGAACACAGGAAACTTTGAATTTTTATTTTCTTTTGCTTCTTCCTTGATAGATTTTTAAATCGTCGGTCATATTTTTGACTCCCGATATCAATACTCTATATCAGTGTTTTATGCCACCTACCTTTTTTATAGCTTTTAATGTAAAAATATTTTAATAGCTATTAAAATGCTCAATTTTTTCCTAAATAACTGTATTACCAAAATTAATTTTTTTTCACTATTTATATTTCATGCAAATAATTATACTTGTATATTAGTTTACTGGGACAAGATAGTCTGATCGATAGGGTGCTGGACTTCCGTTGTCACGAACTGGTATTCGAATCCATCTGACCGAAGACTCCCCGTGAAGTAAATGGTGACTGAGGAACGTTAAATCTGTTGGATCACGAAGTCCCCTTTGTTCCTATTACAAATTAATAATCTGGGGGTACTGTATTGGAGATTGATTGCTTTCTGGTTCAGGTCATGTTGGTCATCTGTAGATGAATGGATGAATAGATGTACGAATTGGACCACCCTATAAATGGGTGTGACGTATGGGTGTGGCCGAAGGCGAATTCTTGGTCATAGGGGACACCACTGGAATACAATAATAATCGCACCACCAGTGTCTTAATGGTCTACGACAACAACATCAAAAATTTATTTTTATAGATATGTTCTTAACAATGCATATTTGATAAGTGCACTTGTGATTTTTTCAGAAGTGTGCGTATAAAAAAAAACTGTTCAAAAATCAATAAACTAACGATGCAATTTAAAATTAGTATAATTTTTAAGAAAAAGAGAAATCTTAAATCTTGTTGATGATAACACAAAACAAGTGATTAGATTATGCACACATGGATGAATGCTTGAGACAGAATGCAACATTCGTCTTAAAAATAGAGCACTGCTTTTTTCTATACGTTTCTAAATGATATACGTCTCAAAGTTAACTTACCAAGGACTTAAGGATCCAAGTTGACTTAAGGATCACAGGCAACGGTGAGTGAGCAGGTGAGGGGTCATTTTGCAAAGGGACCAAGGGAGCTCGTAACCGGTCCTCATTAAAATTGTTCAGCCGTAAATTTGCTCGATTTTACGCGCAAGTCGTCAAACAGAAAAAGCGGCAAGACATAATCCTTGCAGAAGATTTAAATTGCCGAGGCATGTTTTCAAATCATTCTCAGGGGTCATTCCAGAGCGTCACCAATGGCGCATTACGCAACTCTTGTACAACGTTAAGTACTATTCCTACTTTTTAAGAAAATCGGTTTCAATTAAAACACCCATCAGAGATCACAGCAAAAACATTTTTGAATATTTACAATTATATATAATGGTACTCAGAGAGCAAGTACTTTTTCACTACAAAATGTTAAAAAAAACAACTTAAAATGTTAAGAAGGATAGCACATAGACAATCCAGTCAAAACTAAAAGTGAAAACTACAGATTCTTCTAACTATTGCAGACATTTAGTAGAACTTATGTTTAGATAAATTCGATAATGATTGCTTTTAATTATTCTACGCGAAAGTTTTGCAGCTTAATACAGACTAAACAAAATTAAAAGTACATAGTGCAAACGTAATTGAAATTTAATTGAAACAAAATATTACAGACAAATTTTTCTGTAAAAAAAGGAAACATTATTGTAATACATTTCTCATTAGATGCATTGTTTAAGGAGTTATGGATTATATCTATTTCAATTATTAACAAAAATTAAAGTCTTAATTAACGATAACTATCTTTATAGTATTGAATTTCCAAAGGGAAAGTTTGTTTCTCTAAAGATGCCAGAAATTCCTTAATTACTGCACGTTTCAAAAACTTACAAATTAATTAGAAAAATACGCTCTAGTAAGAAAATTTATTCAATTAGTGTCAATTTAAATAAACTCTTCGAGTAAGAATTCTATCTGTTTCTAAAACTAAATTCCCTCGCTTAGGGAAATTCTTTCGTTTTCCAAATCAATTTCATGTTACGTCAATTTTAATTTGTATTGTTTTGAAAATATTTGTATAGCAATAAAAAAAATATTGTTGCTAATTTCATTACACACTTTTTTCAGTCTTTTTAAATGAAATTTTGCTTAATGGGACATTTTAATTTTTTTGAAAAAATATATGATTAAGCGCAAAATTTAAATTTAATGAAAATGCTCACAAAACATTTAGAAGCATTGCTATTGAAGATAACATACGCCGGTTTTAATAGTTTGTACTGTGAAATTGTATATCATTTTTGGAAATTTTAACTATAAAAAATATAGGGGTGGACATCAGTTTAAGGAAAGTGTGGCACATTTGTGAGGACAAAAAATACACGTAAAAATTTCAAATTTAATACTACTAAAAGAAAAAAAAATATTTTCAGGCTGATTAATATTTATTGCTAATTTATGACAAATTGCTCTTTTGTAAGCCTGGGTAATGGCTATATACAAAGAAATAATAATTGAAAAATATTAGTGAAACACAATTTAAGTTTTATTGTTATTTAACATTTTTAAATTTTCTATGAGTTAGGCTATGCATAAAATAATATGGAATAACTTGAATATAATAACATACAAAGATAAATTAAAGCATCTTTCAACTTAATTATTTTCTTTTACCCAGTCATCTTGGTTTTTCTAGATGATGCTAGCAAAATTACGAGATTTAAATGCATAATTTGAGAGATATTTTAATTTTATTACGTTAGTAGTTAATAGCTCAAAATTTGTTCTCAAAAAATATTGATACCAACTTCAAACAACCTCTGGCAGCTTCACTGACTGAGTTTGGAAAATTGCTTCGTGCTCGAAATTTTCAAAAACCAATATAATATGAGTTGTAAAGATTTTACGAATATGGATAATTAAAGGCAACACTGTTACGTTTTCTCTTTTTTTCTTAAATTTTTTTATAAATAAATTTCCTATTTCCCTGTTGGAACTCCGCCTTTTAATACGGTGGTGTTAAAAATGTTGAAATTGTTTGTAAACTATTTAAGCAGTAAAGTATTGCTCATTTTGAGTCTGAGAATTTTCTAATACCGAACAAACATAGCAAGAGCATGTTTAGTTTCTTCAATCAGTTACTGCAAGCTGTTTCCATAAAGTAAATTAATATGTCTTTAAGCAAATCATTTTAAACTTTCATCAAGTAGCGTGTCAATGGTTAAAAGTGACATTAAATTCAACTTGCTTGCTGGTACAAATCTTTAAAATTAAATAACGTTTAAGGAATTGAACTTTTACGAATTTTCACAAGTTACTGAAGGGATCATTTTCATTTTGCCATTTCTTTAATACTTTTTAATATTTCGATTACTCATTGCATTTTATTGTTAAATGTATGCCATAGCATGCATTAGCACATGTTAAAACAGGGTGTGAAATATTTAGGTGGCAAAGTATTGAGTCCAAGAATTTTCTAACAATCACCAAACATAGCTAAGGAATGTTAATTTATTTAACATGTTATTGTATGATGTTACTTTAAAGTAAACTAAAATGGCTTGAATTAACCCAAGCGTTAACCAAGTCTATAACTTATATTTAAAATAACATCCAACTCAAGGCTTGCTTTTTCATGTGAATTTCAAAATTCAGTATAATTTGAGTTGTTTAAGTTTTATGAAGGCAGCATCATTATTTTTCGTCATTTGTTTTAATTTTCTTTCAATTTGTTTTTGCATTCCACTGTTAAAACTCTTCCTTCACCTGTAATGTTAGAACAGTGCATGAAATACTTAATCTGTCACGTATTGGTCATTTTGAGCTCAAGAACTTCCAATAATGAACAAACATAATTAGGGTATGCTTAGTTTCTTCAACAAGTTAATGCATGATGTTTCTTTAATTTAAACAAAATATTGCTTCAGTCATGGCATTCAAACTATTAATTAAAACGCTTGCTGAAGTTTTAAACTGGTATCAAACTCAAAGTTTCCTGAAAAGAAGCAGGAAATACTAGTATTACGTAATTTAAGCACAGCAAGCAGGAAATACTAGCTTTCCCCATTTTAGGTTTTTTTTAAAACTACTTTGAAACTATTTTTAAATTAACTACGCTTATAGAAGCGAAAAGCGAATCATGCGATATATAACCACAAATTACTATATTTTTACGGCTGTCAGCTCAGCTATTTACTGTTTTATTTCTTATTCTTATTTCGAAGGAAATTCCAGAATTCTGAAAAAAGCACTTAAAGAAAAATATATGCCACTTTGTTCTCTGAAAGAACAAAACAAACTTGATTGTGGATCTGCCAATCAATGTCCTTTTCAAAATGCTATTTCCAGATACAATTTACAAAATTCTTGTATCTGCAGAAAATAAAGTGTCACTTTGAACAGAAAGAAAAACAATTTTGCCTGACAATAAATTTCAAATACTGTAGAAATAATGTTATTTTAAACATTAAAGCCAAGATAATGTTCACGGAGTAAAGTCAGAAAGAATATATAACTTATTAAAAAGTTGAAACAATACAAAAATAACAGTCTTTGTGAAGACATTTTTAAGAAATTTATTTCGTTTCTTCAGGCTTTGAAACATTTCTAAAAGTATTTCTGAAAAAGTATTGTATTTTTTCTTGGTTTGTTTCAATTTTAGTTAAGAATTATTAATACAGTTTTAAAAGAGAAATAATATTTTGTCTGTTTCCTTTAATGTTATTATTTCTAATTTTAAGCTGAAAAGGTGAAATTTATCAAGATTTTATGCATCTATGTGCTTTATTTGATCCTATACATAAAGAAATTTTTATTAATTACCTTAATAGCACCTTTAGTGAAAAAACGTGAGTGAAATGCTCTAGATAATTTTTTTAAGAATTATAACTTAAATAGAAAGGGATCAACGAGAGTAAAAAATATATACAATGAGTATAGCTCTAATTACGACCATTTTTGGGAATCACATAATTTCTTCAAAAGACATTATGCTGAAGAAAACTCTTAGGAGAAACCATCAAAACTTTTCCCAGTGATCATGCAAACCTCTGCACCAAATGTGGAAGAGATCAAATAATGAAACGTTTTCAAAACAAAAAAATATTAATAAAACAAAAGAGTAGATTCAAATGTGTTCAAAATATTGTGAGTGACTCTTATCGATGACTCTTATCTTTGATGGGGATATTTCAGCTATTCGTATGGCTCTTCAGCAGTTGGTTGTTCTTAGTAGTAGAATCTCGCTTTATCATATGAATTAAATGTACGTATTGTTAATTTCAAAATGCTGTTATCTTATCTGACTCCAGAGCTGCTACCTAGTCCGTATGCTCCATACTCGTCCCATCTTCTAGGGATATACTGGACTGCCAACTATTCATTAAAAAACTGGAACAATAGGGATAAGCGACTGTTCTGCAGTGGTTTCCGGCTCATTGTGGGCTTAATGGAAATGAGCGGGCAGACGCATTGGCGAAGATTGGCACTGAGGTGTTGCAACTCATGAATAATAACTTTCTTTTTATACTTTTTGTTTCTTTTTGTACTATGAAGCGATTTATTAAGAACAGAGTGTCTTCTCGATTTTATAGAGAAATGACATGTACTGCTTCCAAAAGTTGGGGACATTTAGATCAGCTGAGCATTCCGGAGTATCCTCGACGTGATGCGGTTGCGATGTTCAGACTTTGTACCTGGCATAACTGTCTGACTGGACATCTACTTTCTATTGGTGTCCTCCCGGACCCATTTTGCTATTTCTGTGGGGATCACGTCATCATGGATGGTCATCACATTTCCTACTGCAGAGAGCTTCGTGGGAGTTCTTTGGTCGACCGTTATTGGGAGGCTCGAGGCCGAATGAGACAATGACTTTTTCTTTTCTTTTTTTGTTCATGTCTTTTTTTCCCTTTATGTCAAACTCTCTGCCATTGGAAATAAAAAAACTCTAATTTAGAGAACTCTTTTTGAAGATCTCTAAAAGTGATTGACAACCTCATGTTGCAGTCAAAGGGCACTAAAGACGATGCTATCAATGTTCTATTCTTAGAAATGAAAGGTAGAAGAAAAAATCTAAAAATTTCAGGCAAGCAAACTTCTCATTGTTAAAACTAAATTTTTGATAAAAAATTAAATGTAAACTTAAACGAAAAACATAATTGTTTATTTATTTAAAACAGTTCTATCATTCATAATTGGTAAATTTGTTTTAACTCATAATTAGGGGTCATTTTTATTGAAGCTAAGTTTTATTCATCGATCCGGTTTTGATGCTGCCAACACAAGAGGCATTTCTGCAATAAAAAATGACACTGACTAAAATTGAAATCGTTAGTGCAAAATGATGTAACTTTGATAGCATTTTGAAGTCAATGGAGGTAACTCCTAAGAACAACCAACCTCCATTAATGGCCATTTTAATGTGTGGAACAGACAGTGGTCGCTCCTGAGAGGTTTCACTGTTATCAAAATTTCAAAACCATAACAAATAAGAATGGTTCTGTCCTGTGTAATAAATGATGTGCTGACAAAACTCAGTGTGTTTTATATTTAAAAGCTTAAATAGTTTACAATGCAAGGATTATATTCATTCGAAATGAAAAATAGAAAGAGATTCATTCAGTATATTCACACCAATCTAACGTCATATGCTCGATTTAATGAACGTGTATTAAATTAAATTAGCTTGTTGTAATAAACATTCAAAATATCTAGATTGGGCAGTTTTGAATTACTTTGCAATATATATGGAGAGATTCAGGCAAAACTGTATAGGTGACTAAGACAAGTACAGTTTTGTCTAAACTACTGCTACCTTTTACTATAAATCACATGAAACTTGTTATAGACAGTCGCCATAATTTTTATTGATGAACAGTGCCAGCTATTTGCTCGACAAAGTCAATGTTTAAAAAACAAGATTTCAGAATTTTGGTTCTTATACTACCAATCTCGCTCGTTAGTTTGAAATGGCTAAAAGATTTATTTCAGTATTATTTTTAATTATTACATATTCGGTTTCGTAAATTGCTAAATTTGAAGTGCAAAAGATTATCAAATACAGGCAAGACAAAGTCAAATCCCGTAAAGTTTGGGCTCAGTATCTCAACTGTAGGAAAATGAAGCCTGTGTTTAAGGATAAGATGGTTAATGAAGGTTTAATCTGATCAAAATTTATTATTTCGAAAAGAACCAGGTATTATACGAACAGATTGGATAAAACTGGATCTAAGAGATCTAAGGCAATTCAAACAATAATCAATTTACTCTGATTATATTAGGAAATATCAATTTTAGAACATTTATTTTTGAATTTAGGAGAGTAATTGATCATTAAAATCGCCATACATGCAATTTTATTTTGGAAACTGAATAAAAAAAAACTAAAGAAGTAACTTTCGTCTAACTTTCCAATAAATAAAGCAAGCATATTGATATTTGAATGTTTCCAAAAAGTAATAACTGTCTTTTCAAGGCTTTGTTATTTTAAGATATAGAGATAAAATTTTTATTTCATAGTATTACCTGCAAGGAGTGAGGTCATAATAATGCATTAAAATTATTTGAAGAAAATAAACCTATTATGAAATAAAAACAAGAATACCACAAAATAAAATGTTTTCGATTTTAAACTTTCATAATTTATGTTCTTAGAAGGTTGTCAAGCATATGCAATAAGCTTTTAAACCATTATTCTTGAAAATTTATATGTTTGTTCAAATTACATTATTTTTTTTAACATTTAGTTGAAAGTTTTAGAGCTTAATTAGCTTAGTGAGTAAAAAAAATGAAATACAACTTATACCATTGTCAAAGTCTGCGTACTTCTTAAAAAATGCAAAAACAATTTTTACAAAAAACAATAAAATGGCGGATTTCATAGGGAAACTGAATAATTATGAAGAAACAGCAACTGTTATAATTAAAAAGGAGCAATTGTGTTTTAAAATTATTATAATAATGTTAACGTTTTACTGTTGATAGCTGTGAAATTGTGAAACAAATTAGTGTTCTCTGTCCTTTCCCCTATCATTTTCAAGTCTAAAGAGACGCATTAATGCATTCACACAAGGGAATGTTTAGTGGTATGACAATAAATGATAGATTGGGTGTATGTGACTGAGTGTTAATTAATTTTGGGAGAAAACATGTATTCGAGCTTTGCATGAACATGACAATCTGCTTAAATTGTTAATAATCGCTGAATAATTTGGTATGTCCAAAGCAAATCCATACTTAGCACTACAAACGTTACGTATTTGAATTTATGATTTAAATGATTGAAGTGAACAGTTGGTGCATAAATTTTGAATTGCAACATTGTTTGCAAACTTGCACTATATCTTGAATATTATCACGTATGTATTTACTAGCAATTATAAAGTATTAAAAACGCGAAAAGCCATTACTTTTTGAAATATGTATTGTAAAATGAAATGTTTAGTAAAATGAAAATAGCTTCCAGTTCTGTTTTTTTTTTCAATATCATATTTCAGAATTAAATACAAAATATGTTATTAGAGATCTATTCAAACATTTTATCGTTCAATTCAGATGCCTTTTATTGAAATTGTTTCTTGCATGTAACTTACTAGGATTTTTTTTAGTTCTAAACGCTCATTAAAAGTGAAATTTTTAAGTACTTTTACAGGATTAAAAGTTGAACTTGAAAAAATGAACTAATGTGTTGAATATAAGCAACAATATGAAGAGAACATTTAATTAACACGGTCTTTACTGGGCACCATACATATCATTGTTATTATTGTATTTATCATAAATACCAGGACCGCTCTTAATATGCAATAATTTAAAATTCTTACTTAAAAAATAAAAGAGTTGGTGCTTGGAGGTCTTGGAATTTGAGGAGATATGGTTAAACACTTTTAAAATTTTATTATTAAATATATTTGTATTATTCCAGTAGCAAACATTCAATTTCAACATAAACTGCAAAAACGTTTTGTATGAGACGTAACAAAAGCTGTTTTAACCTTTGGAAGTTTGATATTCTCATTTTTTATGCATGCTTCTCAGCCATCTAATTGGTATGATTGGTTGCGCCTACTATTGCGAGGACATGGGTTGGATTCTCCGTGCTAAAGGTTGTTTGTTTGATAGAATTGCACTTTCTTATCACGGGTCTCAGTGATTGGAATCCATTCTGATGGTATGTCTCGCGGTCTCAGCGAACTATGCGATTACTTCGATTCAGCGATTACTCAGATTACTTCGACCCTTCACCCGTTGATTAAAATATTGATATGCATGCTATGCCATGGCTATTGGTATGAGTGAATGATATGGAAGAAATGCCTTTGCATCCTAACTGCTTATAAATCCCAGTCAGTCAATACCACATTAGCTATTATCAACCTTTAGTGGGACATTGACAAAAACAAGCCATTTAGAGTAATTAAAACATTAATATTTTGCTGATATTGTAATTATTTCTCTCATAAATAAAAACGTTAGGAAATGTAACACTATAACGACTAAAGGAAAATTTTAATGATTTCTGTGAGTAGCATTTGCTCGCTTTCAAGGACGAATTTTAATGTTTACTATCAAATATAATTTTGCTTGAAAAAATAAGTAAATATTCATATATTTAGGCTTATATTCAAAGAATAAAATTTCAGCAACCGTTAATTTGGAACATACTGGTATCAAATTTTACCTGGTCTTGTTAGTCCGAAAACCGATCAAAAACGCTTCGTAGACAGGATGAGCTCAACTATCGCTTGGAGGTGATGTTTCACCAGTATGTAACGCTTTAATCGGTGACAGTTCGGTAATTTTTGATTTTTAAAAAAAACATTCTTTTAAATGGCGCTGATCGCTGAAAGATGTTATATCATTTCGTTACATCTGAAGGGATTTCTGAGATTAAATACAAGTATTTTTATGAGTTTTAATGAAAAAAAGTATTTTGTTGTTGATAGGTATTGTTTTTGAAATACGAATTATTTTCAATTTTTAATGGTTTTAATTTAAATAGTCATTTAATTTATTAAACATAAATTAAATTTCAGTTTCACGTAAAAATGACGCTTTTAATGTGATGATACTGCATCATAGGTGCGCCGACTACCTCATTTTAATTTATAAAATATTTTATGTACCAGTTTTGGGTTGTTTTTTTATTTGTCTTTAGTGGTTAACTACGCGTTCCCGATTAGTTGACACGATTCTCATTTTTCATAATTTTGGATACCACTTTACGAATTTCCACCGTGTACTCCAATCTACTAAGTGAATATGTAGCTTTCTATTTCTTTTTTCAAATTCTTAAACTTAAATCGGGAAGACATGAGAACACCTGTTTAAGGTACGAAGTCAGATTAATCTTCAAGAAGAACTATTTTAAGTGAAACTACTCAGCATTTGCTCTAAATGGAGGTGAGAATCGCGAAAACCTCTCATGGTTAGCCCGGTGCCTATTGAGCTCTGATATGTTTTTACCAAAGTATAACTTGCATCAGCAGGGTAAAATAAAGTTTATCTATTATCTCTGTGTTTCGTCCCACGTAGAATTAATCCGTTTCCATAATGCATTTTTTAATGCGAACATGCGCATCTTAAAGACTATTGATGAGCCCCTTCTTATTTACAATTTAAAAATATTATTTCAAAAAATAGATTTTTTTGTTAATAGATATTACTGATTAGTTAATTGGTGCTGTTTCAGTGCGTACTATTTACATGCTAACATACGTATCACGATACCTACTATGAGTACTAGAGGAATAGGTTATTTACAGCCTACCGAATGGGATAAGTACCTGAAGAAATTCTTGATTATGGTAATTTTTGACTATCTGGAGTTTGTCTCGAGCAATAGAATTAGGCAGAGTTATTGCGACCGCATATCTCTTTTTTGATTTTGCAATGTTGATCGTTACCGATTTATTGAAAATTTAGTTCTGTTTCAAAAAGAAAAGCAAGGATTCTACTAGCAACAATAATAATAACAAACTGAAAATGTTGCTTAAGCATAAAACAATATTTATTTTCCATGCAATTTAGCTTAGAAAAAAAATTGAATTTCTTGATAGGAAAAGTTTACTAGGAAAAGTGTTTACTAGGGAGTGTGTTTAAAACACGAACTAATGCAAACCAGAAGCGAAAGAAAATTGAATTGAATATTTAAAAAATGTAATATTGAAGTTGCTTAAGGACAATTTTTTCTTGTCTTTTTAATTTTTTTAATTTTGTTATTAAATTTATTATGATTATATTTTTTTAGGATTTGGTTGCGTAATTGATCTACTCACAAGCTATCTGGGAAGGGCTAAATTAGTTACTTCAGTCTTTCTAGGTATATAGCTATGTTCAATTTCTCTAGTATTAATATTTATTTAATAAATAATATTGAAAGGTCACATTAAATGAAGCATAAGACGCATTAACAAAAAATTAGTCAACAATAACGTAATTGAAAAACGCATTAACAATAACTTTAAGTTTAATCTAACTTTTGTTGCAAATCCAAACACGTCAAAATCTGTAACTAAAATTTACTTTATTTCAATAACTTGCTCTAACTATTATCATTTTAATAATAATAAAATAAAATGCACTTGTGTTTCTTAAACAAAGAATACCATGTTTGATAAATTACACAACTTTTTCTATTGGAGTGAAAGAGATTCGCAAAAAAAAATTCCAAATTCTATTAGTTTTCTTTAAAAAAAATATAAAAAAAAATTTAGAAGGATTTCTTTGCTTCTAAACCCGTAACATATGTACCCATGGAGGAAAATACACTACCGTCAAAGAATGTTCTTCGGAGCGGTGGAACCCGAAAGAGCATCAAAATGTTTATCTTCAAAGCCATTTTCATGCTTCCTTGAATTTGAGCTAAGCTTTAAGACTGAGATGGGATATTTAGAGGAAAGAGTAAACTTTCTTCCACACACTATTGACAGCATTGCAGTAAATATTTAGCCCAGTTCGTCATAGATCAAAAACATTTTTCTTCTATTTCCCTTCTATTTTTACCCATAAAAGGATTTGATCATGGAATTGTAAAAGTTGCAAGTCAGACTGCAGAAGCGCAGAAGGAGTGTTGGGTGTTATTTTAAATTTATACCAAGTAACATTATTCTGAAAATATTCCACCAAAGGAAAGAGAATTTGCTTTGATTTTTGATAGAAATATTTAAGCATTTTGAATAAAATTGTAAACTGTAGAAAAGGATTTCAATAAGGTGAATTCGGAAAAATAATTTAATGTCATGTTATTTTACGCATTGCATAATTACTAGTATTTTAGTTTTATTCCTGTTATGAATTTTGCATTCATTCCCTATTCTTAGTCCTTTTCTCAATAAATAAAACAGCAAAACAACTAATTATGTACTCTCAAATAGTGAGCGATTTTTTAATTTCATATTTGTAATCTTCTTCTTAGCAGAACAGTCTTAACGCACAGCTAATTATTATTCAGGGAATTATTATTCAATACAGATTCAAAACCTATTTTTAATCTCCTTATAGGATTATCGTTTCAGATGATATCATTTTCCACATATATGCTTGCCGTTGCAAATTTATTCTAATTTTTATAAAGTATTTCAGTTCTTTTTTTCAATATTATTTGAAGTATTAATTTTAAGTATCATGGAGTGAACTCAAACTGATTGATTTTTAGTATTAATCATTTCGGATAAAACACAAATTATGGACGAATTTTCACAAATGTAAGTTAAAATAAATAAATTAATTCAAGAAAACAAAGCAAAGTTAAAGTTCTCTTCTTATTTTTATAAAGCTTATAAACTAAAATCGATGGTTTTTGGTTTATGCTAAACATCTTGTTACGTCGTTAAAGATAATGACCCAATGACATGCTTAAACGTATTTCAAAATAAATTGATTCCCCTTATAATAAATATTTTTTCAACTGATTTAAATTAATGAGAAGTAAAACAATTAACAAACGTTTACAAATGAGTTTTAGAGGTGGTTTTGAGGTTGAATAAATGCAGAGGTATAAAATGAGACTATGTTTTACACTGATCAATAAATCTAAATTTCAGCGTTATTTATTACCTCATAAATAGCTCATTTATTTATTACCGTTATTACAGTTATTTATTACCTCATTTATAGCTCATCAATACTTTTCGATGAAATCGTGGAAATTATTCTCACCTCAAATATATTTGTTGGCTTAAAGTGCAGAAAAAAATGACGTGCACATCTCAAAAGCAACATCTCTAAGCTGGTTGCTCTATAGTAGGTTTCTACCAACCTCAAAGCATTGTAAATTGTGAATAAAGCATCTTCATACTCCTTAATTATAAAGCTTTTAAGGTAGGTCTTTTGAGACTGTTTTTGAAGTCAACTTCGAATAAACCTCAAATCAACATTGACACCTCAAAACAACCTCATACTAGCTTCAAAAACACTTAAAATATTTGTAAGGGTTGATATATTAAAAGCCACAATTGTTTTATATTGCCTATTTTATATCCTTGGTGACACATGTTTGCCCTGTTTAAAGATAGGAATTAACGTGGAATAGATTTTACAAGTACCTGAAAGCTGACTTAAGCTACGTGCATCAAGTCATGCAGACATGACTTACATTCATAAATATCAAATTGGTTTTGCTACAATATGTCAACGAATAGAGATTTATTTATTATATACAATAATCAATTGCAAAACCAGTTAAGTGGCTTTCGCGAACAAATATTTCTTAATTGTCCAAAAGGCACTTCAAATTAATTGCGGACAATGTAAGTCCGGTAACGTGTAGCATTGTATTTTGGAAAATTTCTTCTTTAGTTGGGTATATGTTGGCCATAAAGGTTTGTCCCACACATCCAGTAGCTGAAAATACCATATTTGACCCCTGATATAATCATATTTATCCCATGATATAACCATATTGGAATGGATGTTAATGAACATATAAACTATTATAAGTCAAAAAATTTCAAACTCTCCACGATTGCTTCTCATTTTATGAGTCGGTCATGTAAGTGTTACGAAAACATTCAATAATATTATGCTCCTACAACTTGCTTAAAGAGTTCTGAATTGCATCTAATTTGAAGAGTCTGGTTGCCACCAACCACACTTCGAAACTATCACCATCCTTTGCGCACACAAATTTTATGCTAATTGTTTCGAGTCATTTTCAGTTCAACTAATATGTTCCCAAACGCAGAGTCTTATAATTATATAGTTTCTATAATTATAGGCACGTTTTAGTATTTTGCTAGCATAGTTCAGCAAAGCTGAATTTTGAAAGGCAATTGTTTGTTATAAGTGCTCATTAATTATTTCTGTTGTTTTAACGTATGCATTGTTAAAAATTTAACTTCCCTGCTGGAAATCACATGCCATCGAACACGTTGCTGGTTTTGGGGGATAAGTATATAAGTAAATATACTTAAAGTGTCTAAAAGTATGTACTTTTGGGTATTCTTGTTAAGTATTCTCGGCCATTTTGCTTAAAAGTAAGTATTCTCGGCGAAACGTATAAAATGTTTATTTACTTCTATTCCGAGTTTAAAGTTTGTTCTTTTTGACATGCTGTGGTAACTATGTTAAATAATATATCATAGTTAGTTAGTTATTTCTACATCGTTAGTTATTTCTACAAAAACAAACAGTAAGTATTACCTGAAAGGAGATCGTTACTTACAGTCAGATCATTGTTAACAATTTGATTGTATTACCTATTATCTGCCTCAAACTTTTTATGAGATTTTGTTTAAATTTGAGTTTAAAGTTGTTTTCTCTCCTGTAAAGAAACTAAATTTCCGCATCCACTAAGACTTCCTCAGATTTATTCAATCAAATTTATTTGTTTGGTTAACTGCGTCTTGGAGAAAACTAAAAGCGCCACTAAACTTCGACTTCGAACACGAAAGATATCAAGATATTACATGATCGAAAATCAAGATATTAAATGATCTTCCATTGCTCTACATAGTTGAAATTCTATTAATAAGTCTTATTTTCTTCTGTTTTGTTTCTATTATTCAACACTGCTATTCGTCTATCGAACTTGATTTCTGGGAATTACTCTATATTTTAACAAAGTATAATAATTTAGTTAATGATCATTCCAGTATCCCAACTTTTCCATTTGTATGGAAAACTATTCTAATTTAATCTTTAGGTTCTCACCAAATCCCCTTACACTTGTTCCTTATCCCCTTCTTTTTATTATATTTGTCAAAAACTCTCTTGATGCCAAAATTGTTTTAACTACTTTTCATGTGTTTATCTAATTACTTTTCTAATGGCATTTGGTATTTTAAACACTGAAGAAGGTTAAAGTAAGTTCATACAGTATGTTTATCATCGAAACTATAGTATGTTCATTTATGTACTTGATTTGTACTTTAATCACGTTACTTTTAATTTGACTTTAGTTTTGAAGTTTCTTGGAAATTGATAATCTCTTCACGCCAATTTACTCAAGCAAAACTGTTTTAAGAACAAAATGCCTACTCATCTATCCACAGAAGTTATTTTTTAAACAACCAAACGAATAAATGAAATCTTCCTTTGCTTATTTTCCTGTATGGAAACTGTTGAAAATGTTATAAAGTATTTCAATCAATCATAACAATACAAAATATTGAGATTGAAGAAAAACAGAAAGGTTCAAAATCTGCATATTATCTGTCTTTTTACTTGCCCCTTTGGCTGCCACAACGAAATAACGCTTAAGCAAATGATCTGACAATACTATATTAATATAGATACTTATTATGGTAGAAAAAATGTTAGCGTACTCTGTATTTCGACTTTCTTCGAATCTTACTATGATATATTATTTATCTAAACAGTTAGAATAAAATATGGTTCATCTCACTACATAATCAACAAATAATAATGTTAAAAACATAAAATTATTTATAACCGTCGTTGAGCAGCCGACCAGGAGTAAACAATGGATTTTTTTTATAGAGATCGGGGATTTCTAGATTATAGCAAATGAACAACGAAAATGGTGTAGGGTACAGATAAATGGTATGAGATTTATATAATTACATGCTATTTGTGTTTGGTAAATATTTCTTTTTGCTATAGATATTTATGTTGTATCTATTACTTTGTAACTGGTGCAAAAGTACTTAAAAGCTTTAACTTTAAAGATTTTTTTATTTGTTTTCTGTAACAACTGTTTATGGGAAGGAGTTTTCTTTCCATTTCCTTCAAGCATTTTACGGATAACCTTTTCAGATGCAAGCCATTTCAACAAACAGAGTAATGTTAGTTTTCTACTTCAACAATTTTACGATTTTTGGACCGGTTTATAGCTTTTTTCTTTTAAAACTTATAGAATAGTATTCTTATCAAAAAACCATTACTTAAAAATAAATTTTATCTACATACAATTTCAAGACTATTATATGACATTTATAATTCAAATCAATCTCCTAAATATATTCTTATATTAATAAATAAAATACTCAATTTGAGTAAGCATTTTTGCAAAAAATAAATATAAAATTCCTAAATTTTTATAAAATTTTTTTTTCAAGTTTTTTCTTCAAAATTTGGAGTCTTTAATTTCCAATAGCCAATAAAATTAGTCAAATTTTTCATCAAAATTAATGCATTTTGTCATTTAAAATAAAATGCTATTTTCTTTCAAAGAAAAAAAAAATTCTGGTAAAAGTACCATGCTTTATTGAATAAAAAAATCAAAATCGTGGTTAAAAATGACGAATCATGCGGTATTTAAACTATTTAATTGGTAATATATCCGTTCATATAGCTACGGTTTACTGGAAATTCTGCTTTTCAAAGTTATAGTTCTTATTATTAGACATTTAGAAAAGAAATACAAAACTGAAAAGTAACCGAATAAATAAATGACTTTTATGCCATTCTCAATGGTCTCATGATAAAATTACCCAATTTTATTACATTTACTTAATTGCAACACACTTTATAATGTAATATTCTATTGTTAATTTTAGCAAAATCATTACCAAAGCATGTCGGTAATAAATTACTGTGATTTCTGTTGTTCCTATAGAACCAGAAACACAGTAAATTTTATCATATTCTGGTAGTTTTGAACATGCTTTTTTTCTCAGTGTACAACCGATACAATTCACATGAATTTTAATTCATACATTACATATTTTAATTAATATATTACTACTACTATCGGCTACTATAATGATTGTTGAATTAAATCAGTAGTTTGACTTTTACAATTCAGCATTCAACGATGTTTATCGGTGTTTGCTTTAATTACAATTCTGTCGATGGCTACAGTTTCTCTCTGACACTGAATTTAATTCAATCATGGAAAATCGAAATATACTTGAAAGGACATATATTTTCTATCACTAATTAAATCGTATTGATTCTACAGTTTGCGTAATAGATATCAGTTAAAAGCGATATTTTGAAAATGCATTCAGTGTTATTCCTTTAAATACAAAAGAACTCACTATTCAATAAGAGTAAGTGAATATTTATTATTATTTTTAAAAAAATAGGTTTATTTTTTTACGAAGTAAACGTGCGTTCGTAGCTATGTATTTTAAGATGAAGAAAGAATTAGGTAGGTACATCAGGTTATTAAAGAGTATTTAAAGAATATTCATATAAGTTTATTTGATATATTTTTTAAAAGAGCTTCTCTCCCTGATCTTTATCTCTCGCTAACCCCCCATAATGTTACACCTTTTGATAGATGAAGGTTGTCATAGTCAAAAACTCCTTTCCACACTTCGGTGACCTGCGGACGTGATATGAGCTTGCAACCTCGTAAGTAACGCCCATTTCGACTGGGACACGCCTACTTCAGTGGATGATACACAATAATAAATTGACGTGCTATCTGCGACTGCGTCCTTGTCTTCCTCTCCTGCATACATTAGAATGCTATTGGCATCACAGGGGTGACCACGTACACAATTGTGAACTTGATACAGCTCTCAAAACTAACGCTCATATATACGGTGAACTTAATACAACTCTCCCTGCCTTTTAAGAAACCGGCAATGAATCAACTAGTGGTATCCATTCATCGAATTCTATCCCTGATAAAATTCTGGTGGGGGAGTATTGTGGCGTAACTATCACTAAGATTAGTAAAGATTAATTCACTAGTATAGGCGACGTATTAACTTGATTCGATCTAGAGGTACCTCTTGATAGATAAAAGGTAACATTGTAGAAATGTCTTTTTCCTACCACCTTAACGACTTTTATTAGTTTAATGTTCACTACAACCAAAATCATTATTGAACTCTATGAGGATAAACTAGACCCTAGCATGCGAATTCCTTGCCGATAAAAACATTCACTGAATAATCCGACTAGATTCCTAAAAAAAATTTTTCTACTAAGGGTCAAAGCCACCTGTTCGCAGCCACTCACCAAACTCGATTATTACTTCGCTATAATTTTTGTTTCCCGGCATTAAACAGTTTTTTTCTACGGAAATTATTCTCGTAAGATATCGTACTAAAAATAATTCTGCTTGCTTACGCTTATGCTTCTCCTTCCTTACGTCGAAGAATTTCCCTTATGATTCAATTACGATACATTAGTGAATATAAGTAATTTTTTGAAGTAATCATTTTTTTTAAAATGACATTTAAACATTAAAAGTTCATTGTTATAACAAATTTCACGAGTTTATAACCGCAATTTAATATTTTTGCTTATCAAACAATTGGATGCATTAAATAAAATTTTAGAATGCATCACATTGTGAATGAAGCTGATCGTTAAGTTTTAAATCGCTTAAGGAATCCCTTTAACAATAATTTATAATAGTATATTAAAATATATGTAGACACACAAATATAATAATTATAAACGGTTAATAGGATCAGACACCGAATTGAATAACTCTATCTTAAAATGTAGCGTAGAATTACGTTATAATAATAAAAAAAATGCTCATTGTTTTAAGCTATTAATTTAGAAAACAATTAAAATCTAAAACGTTATAGAAACAGTACAGGTAAGTAACTTCCAAATAAGAATTAAAAAATAATCATAAGAAAATAAAATCTTTATGATTTTTATTAATTTTTTGGTGATGACTGCCTCAACGATATGGAAATCAATTCTGACCAATAAAAATGCACCGACAACAATGGAAAATTGTGTCAGACCATTACATTTGTATGTTACATAGAGATATAGAGACCTTTAAAAGTTTGTACCATTGATACTCTTTGTAATGAATACCATCCTCTGCCCAAGATCAAAACAGCCCATGTTTTGATCATGAAAAATAAGGAAATACTTAAGCGAACTAGAAAAGGAATTTTGTTTAGTTTAGACTTAAAAATAAAATTTTAAACTTCTAATGGTACTATTAGTCTATTTCTAATGAACTTTAATAATATTTTGTTACATCATGACTAAAAGTATTACATTTTATTAGTTAAATGTAAGTGTTGTGTTTGTTATCAACAAAAATTTCACTGATTCAATTTATTTAAGAGTATTTTAAATATATTTATCTTGAAAAAGTTAAATGAAGGATTTCAGTGCTTAACAATTCTCAACTAAAACTTGAACTTAATAACTTGGTGCATATAATGGCCCTTCAACCTAATGATCTATTGTTGATAAATTTTTAAAATATTTTGAAACACTTCAAGGAAACTCTAGTTAATTTTGCCAGACGTTACAATCCTCTTAAATTATAAAAAGACTTCCAAAACACCTTCGAAAAAATATTCTATGAGGATTATTACCTTCTTATCTTCGTTAAGTTAAAGAAAGGAAACATGTTTACACTTTTGAGAATCGCAACACAGAGAAATAAAAATAATTGAAAGTCCAAGCGTCTTGAACGCAGATTTGAATACTAAAAATAATATTTAAAGATAATTTTAACAAATAACTTGTGAAAATACATCTATTGAACGTTTTTAAATAGTAAGATTTAGTACAAAATTAATAGAAAACGAAATAAAACATAACATTATAATATATGATAATAAAATAAGAAGTTAGTTGGCATTTGTTTGCCTCTTTTAGAACTCAGTGACTGTTAGTTAATCATCCCGAAGGTAATGATTGAAATGAAAAACAGTAAGCTACAGTACCTGGAAAAATTTATTAGACACACTATGAAATATTAATTATCAGGTGATACTATACAGCTTTATTGTTTTTACACGACTTAAGCCTGTTTGCCCTTGTTTACGTTCGTGTAACAATTGGTTAAATTAGGCTATATATAATATAAAGTCGACGGTTGGATAAATTAGACGATATATTATATAAATAAGAAATATTTATTACATCAAGTATTGTATCATTATATTATAATAATTGGATCAAATTATTAGACTCACTGCAGTCTTTTAATAACTACGTGTTTCGCACGAGCTAGAATTCAATACATTTATAATACAAAATACATGTAAAGGGTTTTTATTCAGGAGATTTTTACATACTTCCTATCGACATGTTTACATTCTTCAAATCTTCGTGTTTTTTGTACGTTAATGATGAGTAATTTATTTCGATTGTATCCACTACAGGTGCGACCAGTAATCGGTACAGTTTTAATAAGCACTAAACATACAAAGTAAGTACCGTGTGTTTTATCAGTACATTTGGGACGGTATCAATACAACGAGGTTTAATTGCAGATACTGCGGAAGTTATTTTTTACAGCCCCTCAAAAGGGCTGACTACCGATAGTCAATATCGTGAAATGATATCGAGGATCAAACTGTATGCTGAATGCTAAACTCAGTTATTCTTTATTTTGGAGGGATGAACCACGGAATGTTACTTTTGGTAAATCTAATGACTTAAAGCAACTGATAAGGATAAAAAGTAAAAATAAGTAAATAAAAATTGGAAATGTTTTATCTTTATATATTGAATTGTTTAAAATTGCGTTGATTTTATTTACTGGTTATACAGTTATTAGACATTATTAGATATTGGGTTACAAGTGTAAATTAAAATGAAAAATAATTAAAATAAATTTCTTTTCATTTTTACAAGTTAGCTAAATTTTAAATAAATTTATTTTTTTTGTATTTTAAAACCAAAAAAAGTAATGAAATTCAAATAATGATTCATGCTTATTCTTATTAAAATGACATTCTCGATCGGAATGTGACTCTGTTTTCCCACATCACATACCATTTTCAGGTATGACTCCTTCGATGTTCAACGATACTTTTATGGCTATAGCTTTGATTTAGAAGAATAATTTGTAATAATTTCGCAACTTTTATAGATTTTTCTTTTAATTTTGGTTATCCCTGATTCTAAGTCATATTCCTATTCCGCAAGCTGACCTAAATTGTAACAGCATACTTCCACAAAGAAAAAAAGTTGTCGAATGAAGAACCTTCCTTGTCCTTGAAGAACTCTAACAAGAAAGATTATAAGTTTCACTCTTAACACTTACAAATGTTTAATTTAATACTTCTTGTATATTATGGAGTTATTTTACAAAATATTCAACTTTTATTGCTTTTTTGCATGTTTTGAAAAGTATTTAAAATAATGCTTCACAAATTTTCCGAAGATCCAGTGATTGAAAAAAATATGTTTCAAGCAATAATTTTAAAAAAATAAGTTATATTAGAAGTTTGCACTTTCTTCATTATAATCTTTTAAACTTTTTATTAAACCTCGAAATTATTTTCTTTTCAACTAATTATTTTTATGATCATAATTTGATTACATATAATATTGCTATTTATGTCCTAAAATAATAATATTTCAATAAACATTGCATAATAAAGGGTCCTTTTATTAACACAAATTCTATTATTAATAAAATTTTCATTTTTTATATTATTTTAAAGTCCTCATGAAGTGTCAAAAAATAAAAATGGTTTTTAGAATAAATCTTTGTTCGTATACTAATATGTATCAACTATTGCTGATTCAAGTAAAAATATCCTTAAGAAACTGTAATGTATATAACTTTTATTTCACTACATCATGTGAAAATGCTTAAAAGTATTAATATGTGCTTAAAGAGCAGTGATGGATCAGAAGTTAGAGTGTATGCCTCTCAATGACCCGGGTTTGACTCAGCAATGATTGATTGTTACAAATTCCATACCCGGACCACACCAACCTTTGTGATGACGGAAAATATCCTCAAATTAGATCATTGTTTGGAGTCCCCTTGCCGTTAGGCTAATCGTTGGATGTTTTCGTGGTTTTCCTCTCATGTAAGGTAAATTCATGTGAATTCAATGAAAAAATCAGCTACGAAGGCACATTTCTCCTAATACTTGATCCAAGAGTGCCTTTTTCTTCAGGATAGGTTTCAAAATTACAATCTTACGGATTTGAACATTAACAGCCGTAAACCCAAAATTTTGTCGGCTGTTCAACGATGGTTATAAAATAAAATATGTTCTTAAAAAATAAGTAGATACAAAGAAATAATACATGCAGCAATATAGATTTAGAATGCCAAATGAGAGAAATTGTCTGAGATTTATCGAAACAATGAAACTTTTTGATGATACTTTTCTACTAACACTTGAGGATCAAATGTCAGTATCATACCTTTTACTTAGATTGCTAAGATTTATTTCAATGATTTCCCCAGAGTATTTCCAGAGTATTTCCTTGAAAATGATCATAATTTAACCTTCTCCACTGAAACTTTAAAATGATCTGTTTGGAAAGTTTATTTCTTTTGTATTTATTCTGAATTACTATAAAAATATGGGTTTTCTTATATAATTTTTCACAAGAGATTTTGTGCGAATTTAAATATTTTTTATAATCATTTCCAATATGAAATTTCAATAGATTTTTTTCTGAGAAGTAAAATCAATAAAAAAGAGGAAAAAAGAAATAATTGACAAAAAAGTATGTTTTGATTTAATGATCGGAAATTCACGTTCTTGGACTCATTTTTAAAGTCCAAGGATATGACTTAAAATATGCCAAATTATTACCGCAGACAATATTTTAAATTATAAAACCAGACACAAAGACGTGCTTTCTCAGATAAAACAACTTTATTTTTTGACGAATTTGGATTTTTTGACCCGTAATATATAAGGGTTGCAGCACTCTGGGAAATATGGTTTCAATAGTTTGGTCAGGAGAGAGCGGTCGAGAGTTTTTTCTCCTCAATGTTAATTTTATTTTTGCGCATTTCCACATATCTCCAGAACTTTTTAAACACTCCATTAAATTGAGAAATTGAAATAGAAAAATTTCTTAACATAATTATAAAATTCGTTTGTACAACGATATATCCAAAAAGAATTTAAAAATATAAATTTTAATAAACATTCATAATCTTTCAATATTCTGTTTAAAAATAGTAAAAAAAAGTTATGAATGATAAGGTATGTAATTATTCACATCATTTCAAAGGATGCAATATTAAATAGGAAAAATACGAAATTTGAGCCAATTAAGGTATCGTCTGCAGTAATTAATTGGCATATTTGGTATTACCTTTTCGAATCCTATCACGAAAAGATCCGATCACTAGATCAAAAATTATTCATGGTATTTTTTTCTCTTTTTTTAGCATAAAGTTCAAAGTAATTGAGCATACACCAAAATAAAATATATTCGGGCAGCGTAGTTAATACTTTTTTATGTATTTAAAATATTGGAAATATTTTTAGAGATTATTTAATAATTAAGTATGAAATTTGAGTTAAAACGTTAGCATATAACAAAAAAACTAATTTCATTCGGTGAATAAAGGGAAATAATGCATGAATCATTGGAACATGAAATCGCTATTATCGCAATTATCGTTTGATAAATTCTAAAATAATTTGAAGACTCACTATTCTAGAATGGAGCTTAATGATTATTCTACATATGTTCATATGCGTTACGTTGCTAAATCAATTCATTTTATCGTAAAAAAAAAAACAATATCATACCGTAATTTTTACTGTAATATTTATTTAATAAGAGCGAATCACTGATTTTACTGCAATTATTACTGAAACAATTATGCTACATCAGATATTTTTTTGTTCCATAACATGTTCCGGTAAAAATTAAATGGCACTTTTCATCATAATTTAATCAGGAATTGCTTACATTGGAAAAGTTTAGAGGAAAACTTTGCGGGTCAATAAAATTTGAATTAATATTTTACTTAAAAAAAGACAATAAGAATTGTATTCCTCGCAAAGCCTTCAAAAATAGGACCATTTATTTCAATTTTATATTTTTAAAATTTTTAAGCCTTTAACCTAATTCCACATCGCTTAAGAGAAATTTTATAACAGTTTTAAAGGCTTGTATAGTTGGAAAAAAATAAAGGAGAAGTTTTTTTCCAACTCTTTTTCCTCGTAAGGCTAAACAATGTTTGATATGCTACCCTTTGAATAATAGGTTATAAATCCGTGTTGCTTGTTTAAATTAAAATATATCTATTCACTTTTAATAAATTTCGTTCTTATAAGCGTATGTTTATGATATTTTACATATGTATATTATATATGAACCAGCGAAAGGTTATTATAAAATAAATTTTAAACTTCTACAACTAGGTCACATAATGCATTCTTAAACAACGAAAAACCCTTATTGAAGATTTAATACCTACTATACGACCTTTTTATTGAATACACCCTCAATACATACCCTAGCAATTTGAACACGAATAATTTCTTGTTGTAATGCAGCAACATCACGTTTTACGTTTACTTTTAATTAAGTTTTTTTGGATGGCACTTCTATCTTTTACTTCACTTTCGATTAAAAAAATAATTGAAGCAAACTTATCGTAATCATGTATTTTTTTCTTCAATTTTTCGTTATATTTGAGGCTTCTAAACTATGTTAAAAACTTAATGTACCAAATTGTTTGTCGACTTGAGACATTTTCTTTTCGTTTTTTCTTCTTTTATTTTGGCTCAATTTTTAATTTTTTTTCGTATTTTTATAGAATGCATAATGTTATAGAAAATAAATATACACATTAGTTACGCATCTTAATAATAAGATATCAATGAAATAAAAGAAATATGAAAAGAAATGAAAATATATTTAAATCACATTTTTTAAAAACATGATGATTAATTAAACAAATTTCTTCGAAAAGCAAACACTTTTGTACAAACATTTTTACCGTTGTGCTGCATCTTTATTTCAAATAAACTTTTTCGTATAGTTTTACATTAAGAAAAAACAAAAATAAAACAATTCAAAGATATTATTTTAGCAATATATAATCACAAAACCTCTGGAAAATAGCGAAATATAACTTCTGGATTATATTACAACTTGTAATGATTTAACAAAAAAATTATTAAAGGTACTTTTTCCAGAAATGTAAATTTTTTTGTATTCAACATCAATTAAATTTGGAAACTAATTATCAATTAATTTATATGCAATTATGCATCTAAACCTTCATGTTGAAAATAGAGAAATATGTTTCTTTAACTGTTGTAATAACATAACAAGCTTCTTTAGTACTATAAGCCTCTTATGAGCTTAAGATAATTTTAAAAGGAAAATAAAGCAATTAATTTTTTCTCGTATAGGGATGTTTTCACGCTATTTTCAAAGTCCTGACAAATCCCTGTCAGAACAGGAATCAGAAATTCTTGTTCACACAGATTTCTTTTATTAAAAATAATTAAAATTATTTTTTTTTATTTATTATAGCTGCTCGGGTATTATGAATTTTTATGATGTTGAGAAAAAGGAATATATTTCTCGAAGAAAATATTTCTGATAAACTTACTTTGCAGTATGGTAAAAAATTTCTGATTAAAAAGTCTATAATCCTGTTTACTAAAGCTAAAATATAAAATATACGATATTTAAATCACTCATTTGATAATTTTTCAGTTCATATGGTAACGTTTTATCGGAAATTGCAGTAATTAAAACTTTACTCCTCAATATCACTCACTTGTTTAGAACAAAATACAAAACTAAAATGCAAATTTACAAAATTTTATCACATGCTGAACAATCATATTTAATTTTTAGTTTTAAATAAAATATTATCAAAGGTAATCAACACCCTGCATTTTACTATTTCCATAGAATAAGAAACATGGAAAATTTTATTATGTATTTCTAGTGTATACAAGACATTTTGTTCTCAGTTACATGCTATATTAATTCAAAGATATTAAAATTCTAGAAATAATAATGAAAAAATAGTAGCTGCTACCAAATTTTATTTGTTAAAATTATTTAGGTATTTTATTTGTTCAAGTATTAAACTTATAACTTATTGCAATATAAAATAAACAAATGTTTAATAAACCAGTATTCATGATGTATGAAACCAACTGTTAAATTTAATATATGAAGTTTGATTTTAAATGATACAAAGCATTGTTCCCTAGAGTAAAGTATATAAAGTGTATGCATTTAAAGATAGATGAGAAGCTGTTTAGGAAATGTTCAAACTACAAACAAGTTTGAATCTACTATTGAACTTCCATTAACAGAATATTCTGTAAACAGACTACTAGAGCCATTGAAACCTATTCATATTATTCCACATCTTATGTTCGCTGTGGTAATTGCATAAATTTTGAAGTAAGCTTTTAATTAATCTGATCTAAAACCAATAGAGTTGATTATTTAATGAATTTCAAATACACTTTGTTATGTTTGGGATTAAAATGAATAGCGAGTGTTAGTACATTAGTCGATTCACTTTTTTAAAGTATACGTAAAACAAATATTTAAACTTCAGTCAATAATACTCAAGTTATTCTTTACGAGTTAAATATTTTTTTATGATATTTATTCTCCCATTTTCTGAAGTTTAGATCAATTAGAAAAAAAAACTTAGTGGTAGTTTGGTTATTTTGAAGTTTTACTATTTTTGATAGTAAGCATTAATAATAATTTTTTATAAATGTGTGCAGCAAGAAAGGAAAATGTAATTATTGAAAGCTGCAAACTCCATGAAAAACGTAAAGAGTTAAACATAATTTCGTATCAAAATAACTATTTCTTGTTGCTGATACCAATATGTAATTTTATTCAATTGAAATTACAGGATCACTGAATATGTAATTAAAAAATTAAAAAAAAGCTGACTTCTATTTCAAGGTAAATGCTCATTAGAGATTAAAATATTTAATGAAACAAAAAGTATAAAAAACAATTGAAAATGATAAAATTTGATAAAAAAATATACTTTAATATAATGTAAATATATCAATGTAATAGAAATATAATATTAAGAAATTTCTTTAAAAAAATATAAGTATGTTACACATTCGAAGATTTATAGTCCAATAAGCTTTACGTCCTGCAATTAGCACAGAGAAAGAAGATTATTTTGCTAGAGAGTTCTTTTGCCAGAAGTTTGGCTCAGACTAAAATGGATGTTATAAAACACTCAATTGTTTTTAAATAAATTTTGATAAGAAATGTAAATATGTAAAATGTTCAAATACAAATCGTAAATATGTACAAAGTTGTAAAAAAAATACAATGCATTTTCCGTACATAACATCAGAGATATTGTGAACATATCCAAATGAAATCTTTTATTTCTAAAAAATACGAGAATATAAATTAATTGTAAATTTTATAAATATATCTTTGAAGTTACGGAATATAAATTACAGAAGCTAACTTTAATGGCTAATACAAATCACACGGCTGTTTTTCACTCTTTTACTCAAAGGAATTCCGTTGTTGCATCTAAAATTTATGAGAGAGCTTCTTAAATTGATATAAGACTCGTATATTTGCTAGACCTTAAAATAAAAGTTAAAGCTATCTTAAGATTTTATTAAAAAGGAAAACAATACTAGAAGATAGATAATGAAAAAACGGGAAAAAATCGTAAACCTGCATCCACTGGAAAAGAATTGTTGTTTGACTTACAAGATTTTAAGTGCTTTTAGTATTGCCATCAGTATAAAAAGGACTTACACTCTTACAGAAAACTTTCATCGTATAAGCTACATAAAAATAAGAAAATGAAATAGAAGAGACTTTAGTTCATTTTTATAGCATGCGGTCATTTTTTGTGCTGTACACTTGTTTGCTAGAGCTTCTGATTGTGAGCAAGATTCTAAAATACGAAGAAAACAAAGTTTTTAGAGATAGATCGAAAATAATAAACACTGTCTATGGAAAAATCATATCGTGTAAATTTATTACATTATTTTGTACCAGTTTTGAATAAAATTTGTAAACTGAAATCAAAGCACCGTCATAAATTTTCCACTATTATGTTCCTTAAATTTATTAAAATGTACATCTTTTTTCATTTTATTGAATATCATCAGAATTCAGAACAATTTACAATATTTCAACTTAGCCTTTATGAGCACTTTATTAGTCTTTATCAGTATATATTACATAGATTAACACGGGATTATACAAAAACTTACTTTTTATTATTTAGTAAACTAGTATTGTTATTACATAGTTCGGCTTTCTGAACTTGTTTAAAATTAAATGAGTTATTTTTGATTGATTTCTTACTTTTTAAATGTATTTTTCACGACCCACAGGGGAAAAATGTGATAAAATCGACATATTGTATGGCTATGACATTTTTAGTAAAAGTCATACTTACAAAACATACGGTATTTAGACCATTTATTTGGTAAATGTTTGTTTATATGGGTACAGTTCACTGAAATATTTGGTTTTCAAAATAATAGTCTAGTCCTTATTACCACACATTTAGTCCTTACTACCACGAAAAATAAAAACTTAACAAAAATTTCGAAATAACGAAAATATGCCTGAATGGTTTTTATGTCATGCTCACAGGTGTCATGATAATATTACAAAATTTCACCAGATTTTATGATACATTATAAAACCATGTTTTGCTGTTAATTTTACAAAAGTAGTCACTAAAGCACTTCGGTGAGAAAATACCGAGCTTCCTGGTGTTCTTTTAGAGCCAGAAATACTTTAATTTTTACCATAACTTGGTAATTTTGACCATACGTTTTTTCTCAGTATGATAATTTGGCCTTTTTTTCTAATTGCCATAGTGTATATTATAAATATGCGGGGAATATATACATGAATATTCTACTTCGATTTGTATTAACAAATTTTAAGGTTTGAAACATTATTTGGTTGCATATTATTTGGTTCATTCAAGAGAAGTAAAAATTTTCAGGAGGGATATTAAAACAATTAAACTGATTAATAATATTTAAAAAATTAAATAAAATAAAGTTCATTGTCAATTTATTCTTATCAGTTGCTTGAGTTTGTGTTTTTAGCTCCTTTCTGTCCACACGTTTTTTGGTTATTATTAGTATTTCTTAGTTATTCCAAAATTCTGAGTTTTCAATAAGCATATATTTATGCATAAACTTTATCATCCTTTTATGTGATCGAAAATTTAAAACATATTCAGTAGATTTATTAAGATTAAAGATTCTTCTTAAACTTTCACTTTTTAGTGCTCAGATTTTTTCTTGGTAAAAGATGCTGTCCCTTCATTTGCATACTTTCAGAAACTTTGATTCTTAAAAATTCAAATAAAGTGTCAGATTATGCTAATGCAAGGGAGTTGTGAAATGACATATTTCAGTTAATTTCAAGTATGAAGTATCTAGGATTTTTTTTTTTTTTTGCTTTTTATAAAAGTTTGAATGTCTTGTTTTCTAGGTTACTGAAAATTAATACTTACAATATCAAAATTCAAAAATGCTCTTAATATTTAATCATTCATTTTTTTGTTTATTTATTCATTTTAAATTAATGCAACCTGTAATTAAAATTACGCATGTTTCAAATATTTCATCGTTTCAAATGTACTGTTAAACTTTTTGTATTGATAATTCATTAACAGCACTATAATAAATTAACAAAGTTTATATTTGATTTAGTTTTGTCATTAACATGAATACGAAAAAGTTAATTAATAAGTGCAAGTATTTTTTAAATAACTAGATCGAAAAAAATCTAACTTAACACATATTTAAAGTTTAGCAAAAATAGTTTTAATATAAATTAAATGAATCCCTTATATTTGAAATGTTTTTGTGTATTTAGGCTATTACGTATTGGGCATAACTAAAATTACATGAATGTCAGATGGTTACGCATCGCTCTTTTATCTTTATGGTTGGGTTCAAAATTACAATGCTGCAAAGTTTAACATTGATGATCTTAAACACAGAATTTGATTAGCTGTTCATCACTGGTTATTAAATAAAATGAACAGTTATGAACAGTTAGATCACACCGAATATCTAAGATAAAGATTAAAATTGATGAGAAAATGAAAATAAACCATGGATTTGGAGCAATTTTAAGTTATTATTTCTCAGTCTAAGCATTTGACTAAGCATTTTACTAAATGAATTATGAACAGACCTTATAATTTGTAAATGACGGTTTATTGGACTTGTAGACGGGAGACATTTTAATGAGTTTTTAACAATAAATTTTTAGTTTTCCCATTATATATCTCATTTAAAACAAATAGAAAATGCGTTAAATGATTCTTTTAAAAGTTAAAAAGAGACTAATTTAGTAAAGATCAGGCTATGTTGGCTGGTCGATTTTTCTTTTAAGCATTATTTCATAGCAAACATAAGTTGGTTTCCTAGCAAAAACAAAGAATGGCTTAAAAAATTCTTTTGAATTGTAAAAACAAATAGCACACATTTGAGAAAGACTGTAAGAATAAGTATCCAGTGATCAAACTTCCTAGAATTTATTGCAAGTAAAATATGCATAGCAACATCCATCAAATGCTCGGAAAAGTTGGGATAACGGGTTCAATATCTTTGTTTTGTGCTCTTCAGTTTTACGCAATTGTTTTTTTTTTTTTTTTTTTAAATTTAAAAAAAGAGAAAAGCTTTTCTTTGAATTAAGCTTACGAGCCTACATATACATCTAAACCAAATTAATTTAATTATTGTTACGTATTTAAGGTTAAGGCGGGATTCCAATGCGCTTATTCTATTTTAAAATGCGTTTGGTGGGAAAGTAAGACTATTTAGCATGAGAGTTCCCTGGAGAAAGAATGATTTAAGAAAAATATTCCAAGTATTGTATTTTATTTTTTCAAGTTACCCCTACATGTACGGACTTGCAGACATTTTGAAAATCAGATAGTTCAGATTTTGAAAACAGAAAGGGACATTTCAAAGAAGCATCTGTTTTAGCGTGCAAGTGGTGGTTTCGATTCTCACCGTATTCTCTGGGTATGTATTTGTAATGCCTCTCTGTATCTTGCACTAGTTGTTCTAATTACTTCTAGGGCTCAAGGGAGGACACTCAAAGTTTTTGTAAGTAACACGCAAGTCTGCATATCTATACATCACAATAAATAAACAAGCATAAATTAATATATATAAATAAACAGATATAAATAAAGAGATGCATCCATGGTTTGCATTAGGATTGTCATTACCTCCACAATTCTATTTAAGGATGTTGAGGCACTCAGGAGCGTAACATTTAGTTCACAGATTATTTCAGCCTTGTCCACGCAATTGTATAGTTGTAAAAGTTGTTGGAAGTTATAGCTTAACTTGAAAACAGCTAAAGGACCAAAAAAAAGTTAACAAGTGTTTAGTGAATAAAATAGAATCCTAATGTTTATTCAATGTGAATTAGCAATGTTTATTTAATTAAGCAATGGGGATAGCATGGAATAAATCGAAAACTTTCAGAATAAGAAAATCTTTTTTAATTTAGTAGTGAAGTGATTTTTTTACAAAATAAACCTTATTCTATCAAGATTTAATGCTTTTTGAGATGAAGCTCATTTTTTTTCTTACTTTCGTTTTTAAAATAGGTTATGACCTTTTCGTAATGACATTCCCGTGTGCAATATAGTTAAATTTCTTACGAAAAAAATTCTCTAGTATCTTGACTTAAAACAATTTCATATTTGAGGCAATTTCTTTGGAAACTATATCCTCAAATGAGCATTTCTCTTGCAAGAGAAATCTTAATATTCGATACTCTTTCATTCTATCCACCCATATATAATTCGATGCAACCATATTTGCAGTAGGATTTGAATCCATAACCTCCATATTTCCATTTAACAATGTTAAAGGCATTCAGATGTGTAACATTTAAGTTACTGATTATTTCAGCCTTGTCCAGGCACTTGAATAGTTGTGAAAGTTGTTGCAAGTAATAGCGTAAAATAAAGACAGCTAACTGACTTAAATTAAAGTTAAAAAAAGCTTACTGAATAAAATAGAAGTTATAGACCATAATTTTAGCGTTACTGCTTAAGTTACCTACTCAAAGATAAAATTATTAAATTTTAACACAATCTGCTACCAAAAATTTAATTATTTACTACAAAATATATTACTTTGGATAAAATTTAACAAAAATAATAAAAGCATAATTTATTGTTAATTTTCCCTCAAGAAATTTTTATATAGCCTGAAAACACTATTAATTTTACCATATTTCTAAAGTTTTGGCCATAATTCTTTCTTGAAGCAAATTCAATGTGGATTATCTGTTAAGCAATGGTAATAACATAGAATAAGTAAAAAACTTTCAGAATGATACAAATTATTTAGTTTAATGAAGAGATGTTTCATAAATAAATCATAATCTGATAAGGTTTAATGCGTTTTGCATTGAAGCTCATTTTTTTCTTGCTTTCATTTAAATAAAAAAATAAGTAATGACCTTTTCGTAATAGCATTCCCGTGAGCAATATAGTCAAATTTCTTACGAAGAAAATTCTCTAGTATCTTGACTTGAAATGATTCCACATTTGAGGTAAAAATTCTTTGAAACTCTATCTTCAAAAGAACATTTTTCTTGCAAGAGTAATCCTAATATTCGATACTTTTTCATTCGCCCAGCTTAGAATTTCTTGAGAAATAGGCTGATTTTAACAGACTTTGAAAAATGAGTTTTCGATTTCAGTAAGTTCTTTTTCCGGGAAATTAATGAGATACTCTCTTTTCAAATCTTTAAATCTTTTGACATCCGTACATTAACCACAGAAGAAAGTAATACATTTTTAAACTAAGCCCAAGAACTTTTTTTTGACGTATGTGCATCGTTTTCACTATCGCTGAACCAAAAGACTGGATTTTTACTAATACAAGGAACTACATTTATTAATAATTTCTTGAACCGCAGGGCATATACTAACTTTAAATAAAACATGCAGTTTAATAATAGGATTTTAAATTATTTTTTTGGACTGATTTCATTTGAAAATTTCAAAATAGTAAAATATTAGGAATTAATATCCGTTTTTTTTTATTCATTTAAAGTTGCTTTAAAGTTATTGATGTTTTCTTTAGCCCAAAATATAATTTTAGTTTCTGTTAATAGAAAAAAAAAAGAAGAGGTCCGTTGGTTTCATATTGCTCAAATTTATGGACTTTTTCTTATTTATTTATTTTGAGGATTTCTGTTCGAGAAATCATAAATTGTTTTTTTTTTTTTTTTCGTTTTGTAACAAATAAAAAAGTTACTTTTTTTTAACAAACAGTGTCTTGAATTTTCCAATCTTTCACTTTTGAAGAAGCATATTTTTTGTGAGGCTTAGGGCTATTTTTTATTTATGCTATTGCAAGGTAGATATAAATTAGTTTCCCGGAGCTAAGATGTTGAGCTGACTTCAAAAATACTATTTAGAAGGTAAGGTTAAAGAGCATAAGAGTGGATAACTTTTATACTAATTTATTCAATTGTAAATAAAGCAACTAACTCAAATCTTAGGAAAAAAATTAATACGAAACAAAAGTTTATGTGTTACCAATTTTTTTTCATTTATTAAAAGTCGTTTATTTTAAATATAACTTCACAAAAACTATTCGACCGATTGAAAATTTTTATTTTGCAGTTAAAAATTACGTCCTGTAAAATAGTGTAGGAAATTTGCATACCTTGCAATACAACAGCTTTTCAAATAATATGAAATAAGATAGCTAAAATAATAAGTTATGGTAAAAAAATATTTTTTACTCATAATTGTCGTTAGATAAAAGAATTTAGTTATTGCGTACAAAGCTTTTCACTTAAAATTTCTTTAAGATATGATGAAACACACAAAAAAATAGATTATGGGCTCCAATATTGAGATTGAAATTCTGACAAAACTATTAAGATCAAATTTTTTAAAATTGCTGCTCTGCTTCATGAATTAAGTCGGAAAAAAATTAATTTGATTCAGAAAAAGATTCATAATGATTTATATTTCGTGAAAACCCGATGATTAGATCCAAAGTAATTCGATGCGTTCTTTTCTGCACATTGTGCATTAAAAAGAAAAAATATTATAGTAAAATTTTTCAATCTATACAAACAATCCGAATAGCAACTATTAATAATTTGTTAATGCTGACGAATAACACAGAACTAAATCTAAGTGTTTCTAACGATACACTGCATCAAACCAACTTTGTTATTATTTTGATTAGACTTACTAACAAAATAAATAGTAATTTTTAATAGATAATTAAGAGCTAAATCATAATTAAAATAGATTATTGATGATCACTGACATTAGCTATATCAAAATAATAATTTTATCTATTTTATTACCATCTGTAAAAATGTAAATTAATGCTTGTAGGTAAAATTTTCTGCACAGGATTTAAAATTGATGCATGGAGTCGATGCTTTCAAATATAATTTTCCTGCGATAACCCTATTATGAATAAATAAAGTGCCAAATGAACTCGATATCGTTAGTATTACTTTTTAGAAAATTTTCGTGCTCACACATTTCACAATACCAAAAATTGCGGCAACTAGCTGATATCAAAGTGGTATTCCACAAAGCGTTCCATTACACCAATAATAGGTTCTGGTGCTGGGTTACATCTAGAAAGTTCTCTTGCACTACATGGTATAAAGTAGGTGTCAACAAACACCATGATTGTTATTTAGTTATAATAAAATTTATATTTGCAGTAAGATAAGATGCACATAAGAAGCAGTAATTTTAATACATCTACTATGTCATTAAAAATGAATTTGTAAATGAAACATACAAGTCGCAGGGATAATAGAAGACAAATTAGACCTATTTTTAACAGAAAAGAAGTCGGTAGAAATTGTGTTTTGCACGATTATTCAATACCAATCAAGATACTTGAGAATGAACATTTAAAAGTCCTTATTGCACATCTAAAAATTTACGCACACACTTTTAACAGTGAATTTTAATTTTTGTAGATGAAAATCAACACTGAAAACATTCGCAAAGACTCGCCAACTCGTTATCGATTATCAACAAATACAGACGAAATGAAAAGGAGCTAACATTGAAGTTTTTGTAAATGAAAATATTTAAATTGTGTTGTAATGATGAGTTGGTCTAGACTTTATGCCATTTTCGAAGTTTAGAATTTTCATACATGTTTTTAATTGTATTTAGAAGCTCGATTTGATGTTAACTCAAGATAAAGTGTTCTTTCACTCAATTTTTGGGGTTGCTAAGCACCTAATTCGAGAGATATTACACCCCAGTTCTTACAGTGTAAATGAGGCAAGTTTAAAAAAAAAATACTTTTCGTGAACGATATTTTTTATGCTTTTATGTGATTACATCCTAATCAGTACTATGTATAAATGATGTACTTTTTTGATATAATATAATATAATATTAACAAGTCTTACTATTTTTATAAAACCCAAAATATAAAGACTGACTGCAATAAATAATGTTTTGTCATCCTTCATTCCAATCATAATTTTTCGAAAGTGCTCACGGTTCATGAAATCTGAATCAAGCGTGAACAAAATTCTCACTCAGTGGACAAAACACTTTCTGCGGATGTGAACAGTTTTGCCATCAATCATTCCACAGAATTCAAACTCTGTTGTCATATTCTTGGCTTACTTCCAATTTGGTCAACAGCATAAACATCTTGAAAATAGAAACAAGTGGATTATTACTTGTTCTTATTCTTGAAGTTCTAACATCTTTTATGATTGGTCCATTTAAAAGTTTAAATGATAATTTTTTTTTATATCTAAAAGTAGTAATTGCTACATTTTTATATAAAATTTTTATATTTTAAGCGTTATATCATTTGTTTTAATTTCTTATGCCTGAAACATCTTTCATAATTTACTCGAATAAAGCATTTAAATGATAAAATATATTATACTCGCAATTCTGAAACTTCTGATTTTTATTTTTTTTGTTATAAAATTTTATTTTCTCGAAGTTTCTTAATTTTTCAGAAATTGCAATTTTTAATCTATCTAAATATCAAATTTTTATTTTAAAAGTTAAATATCTATATCAATGAAAGATTATTTATAAGAAGATTATCACTTTTAATTTAAGCTTTAACATCTATCTCACTTTACTCAAATAAAGCGTTTAAATGATAAAATTTGTTATACTTACAATTTTAACAACATTCAATCATACTTTATAAATCAGTCTTAAATTTCAATCCTTAAAAATTTAATCTTTCGGGAATTGTAAACTAAAATCGATATAAATAACAATTTCATACCTGAAAAATAAATAATTGCATCGGCAAAAAGGAATTTATTAAGATTTTTCATAAAACTCTGACACTACAAAAGCTTTAAGATTATTCAATTTGAAATTTATATGTTAGTTATGTGATACTGGAAAAGTGTAGAAGTCAGGAAAAGAACATATCTGTGTTAAAATAATTTTCAAAAAAATATGATCTCTAAAGTAAATACTTATATAATATATTATTTAATATAGATTTGGCTATCTTTTTCATGGCAAGAAGAAAAAAAAGAAACACGATTATTGCAATCGGGAGGATTCTTAAAATAAGTTGAAATACTGTTTAACGTTTTTAAAACTATTATTAAGTTTATATACTAATTTAAATGTAATTTTTATAAAATGGTTTGTGATATGGTAATACCAAAATATTACTCTTTAATAACATAACTTCACCTTCAGTTTAAGTCGTTTAGTTTAAAATTAAATATATAACAAGAAAATAAATAATTAATGGCGTGGGGGGGAATACATATATTGTAACAGAAGAATTCCCTTGTAACTTTTAAATTTTGTGCTTATGACTAAATAAGTTTTGATTTTCACGTGAGAAAACTAAGCCATATTATGTGGTTTATATGTCTAATTAGAAGTCATGGACAAAACATTAATTTTATTCAATTTTGATGCACATACATTTTTATAAATACTATACCTATGTAACACTCATAAACGATAAGTATTTTAACAATTTAATTTAATAAAATGCTTTGTATGTTATTAAGTATATCTTTTTTAGAAGTGCAAAAATTTAATACCTAATGTTCCCTATATAAACTCAATTTTAAATTATATTTTAACGAATAATCATTGGAAACCATAAATTGGTTATGGAAACAAAATTCACTAAGATTCAATAAGAAGAATTATCATATTTATATAGTTAATTATCTAAACACTTATATAATAATTTCCAAGTTTGAAATTAATTATTAATTTTTGTATCATGAGTAATTCCTTCAAAAAAGAGGCAAACACAGTTTCTATCATTAACGTTTCTTACCGTTATCGTTAACGAGCAAATTATAAGTGAAATGCCTTTCAAATTTCATAAAATTTAAAAAGCATTTCACTTATAATTTGCTCAGTATTCTACTCAAGAAGTTCGGAATATTTCAATAATAAATAAATTTATATTCCCTAATTAAAGGATTACTCTTTTAATCAGATAGCTATTTTTAAATTTCTTCAATGTCTACTCATTTCCGAAATTGAATAATTAATTTCGCAGAGATATATTACTTTTGACTTGAGAGAAAATTATTTAAAAAATAATAATAATGTCTAATATATGGAGTAAATTTTAAAAAATGTTTTTGAGCTTTATTTTGATTTGTTCTAGATAGCCAAAATAATAAATTTTGAAATGTTTTCCTTTAAATCATAGTGTGATTGAATATGGTAGATTTTGAAACCTAGATTTTAGTTTTGTATTAAATGATACATTTGATTTCATGAAATAGTTGCATTTCTACATTCTTTCTGTTGTTACATTTCTTTTTGATTTTACTCAATCTTGCTTTTAGTTCATTACATTAAATAAATAATTAATAATTTCTCCAATGATTTAATGTAATACTAAATATAAATAAATTACAACGTGGTTTGAACACGCTGAGGAATACTTTGTTGAAAATACCTTAATACACTCTAAACATTTTATGGATTCAGGGTTTGTCATAGTCTCGTGATTACATCGATTTTTCTTAGATTTTTAAAATGTTTAAAGGACATGTTAAGTGTGATATGTTCATATTATTTTTATTTTTTTAATAAAGCTTAAATCGTATTTTATAAATAGCATAAATATTTAATAGATATTATAAATAACTGTCGAGAAATGATACGAGAATTTGATTTATTGAACTCCAGATTTATTGTCATAAATATGTTGTCCAATTTTTAAGAGTATTGAGAGTTCACTTTGAAAACTTCATTAGCTTCAAGAAAAGAGCTATGCAGCTCATAGTAAAATCATTCAGAGCAATATTGCTGTGATCTCCATTAGTTCATAGTCATGAAGTTGTGAGAATATGATATTATGATCATTTTCCTTTTTAGACTTCAATATATTTAATATTGAATGCCTTTCATTTTGATGCTCTATTATTTGCGCTCTCTATGTGAATGTGTTTATTTATTATTTTTAATGACTTTATATTTTTATTTTTTTGAATTTTTATTATGATTTGTGTTTATTTTTGTTTGTATTTTTAATATACATTGTAATTTTACTTGAATGGGATTTTTATATTTTAAGCAGTAGAAAATGTTTGCTTGAACTTTTAATATTTATTTTATAATAGTAAAGATACTAAATGGGTGCAGCCATCATTTACTTACATTAAAGAAATCATTAAAGGTTTATTGGTTTGAATTTAATATTTATCTGTCAGCCGTTTTGAGTGAATTTAATCTGAACATAATTTATCATGTAAATGCTACGGACTTTGTATGGAATGCTGGTATTCAATAAAATACATAGCGTTCTTTGGCAAAAAATTAAATATGATAACTTTTAGAAATTTTTATATTGCAGTTTTCATAAATAGATGTATTTATATTTGCAAACCATAGATTAAATAAATTTATATATTGTAAACCATAATATACATTTATACATATATTGAAATACATGCGAACAAATATGGTGACTTCATTGGTCTTGCGTGTAACTATTGAAAATAAATAACATTTTCATAACCTGAAACATTTTGTAAATATGTATAATCCTAAAATATTGCTGTATAAATATTTCTTCATATTCATATTAAAAACCTTCATAAAAGTTCTTAAATAAGGTGCATTATACAACAGTCCTATAAAATATTTTGGGTTTTATCAAAAAGTACGCACATGAAATCAATTTCTCTCGTATTTAAATACTTTATTTAAATATTCTTATATCTTTAACTAAATACTAGTCACGTGATAATCAAATAAATTTACTTCATAATCTTTCATGCATACTCTTTCATTCATACTCTTTCATTTCTCGATATACTTAAGGACACTTAAGATTATGTTTAACGAACGATTATGTATCTTGATATTTAGAGACAACTCTTAATGCATAGGTGAAATCATTCTTAATAATGATGAATGTTTTAGAAGATTCATCCGTGACTAAAGTCATAGTGGCTTAATTACTTAGGAAGCTGTCATTAGTGAAAGATAAATGTTACTCAAATGTTTGAGATTATAATTTATGTTACTCTAAATGGCACTTAGAATTTGATAGGTATATAATACATATTTCAGAGAAAAAACATAAGCAATGAAAACTGTAACAAAATTAAAAATAGGTAATTAAAAAACAATAATCAGTGAAAAAAAGTGAAATGATTTTATGTATTCAATTGAAACTAAATTTTGTACTGGAAAACCTTTCTACGGTTTTATAAAAAAATATACGTATTTTAATAACAGAATTACGTACTGAGGTGTGGATTTTATATGCAAATTAAAAATAAAAATAAAAGTTGAAAGGTGCACTTTCAATAATTATTTAGAAAGGAAAAGTGCTTTGTCAAACCTAAACAAAATAATACTGTGCTACGCAACTGTGCAGAACTTTCATTTTCACAAAAATCAAGCATATGGCTGTAAAAAGAAATTATCAATGATACAGATAAAGTTTTTATGGATTGGAAGTTAAAATATATTTTCATAAACATTTGGGGATGGGAAAACACGGAAATATATGGATTGAGAAAATGTAGAATTAAAATTGTAAATGTGCATTTTAACTGATCATTTGAAAAAGAAAACTAATATGAGAAACGCAAACAAAGTAATACTGTGATATATAACTATTGTGGTGACTTGTCTACTACAAGTCAATGCTGCCAGTCTGGTATTCCATAGCAACGAGGAAAACAAAAAAAAAAAACTAATGTTTTCTTTTTGCTTTTTGATAATTCTCCTGTTTTTAATATGTACTTTATTATTATTATTTAAGGCTGTTTAATATATAAAAAATTTATAATGAAAAACGGGTCTACTTATTTCCCACAACAAGTATTCTTCTACAAACTATTGACCTCGGATTTATTACGAATCACATCCTGCAATGTTGTACGAATATAGAATTTATATGCCAAAAGCCTGAGCAACAATACGTTGTCAAGTGTGATGAAATGCAAGTAAGACATTTTACCTGTGATTTCAAGTGTTTCACCACATTCCGGTGAGTCAACACATTTCTGTCAGAATTTTATCGGATCTATGTAGAGTGTGTTGAATTTGTGCCGCCAATTTCTCTGATTTGAAGTACCAAGAAGCTGTGTCACTATATACATATATTGATTATTTTTCTGTGTTATTGTGTATATTTGACTGATCTAATATGGTTGACAACAATCCTTCTACACAATTGGTGCGAGTTGCAGTTAAGCCTCCGCCATTTCGTCGCCAAGATCAATCGTTATGGTTCATTCAACTAGATCTGCAGTTTAAATTGAATCGCATTACTGCTGACGAAACTCAATCTTGTACAGCGATCGCAGCTTTAGAAGCAGAAGTACTTCAATCAGTTCGTGAAATTATCTTGAGTTCACCGGTGACGAAAAAATACAAATCTTTGAAAGAACAATTAATTTCTGTTTATGCAGAATCCGAGACAGTTAAAATGAAGCAGATATTGCAAGATTTACAGTTGGGTGATATGAGGCCTTCTCAATTGTTGTCTAAAATGTCAGACTTATCCGCCGGTAGCCTAACGGACAACATTCTTAAAACATTATGGATGAATAGACCCCCATCAATCTTGCAAGCTATTTTAGCGGCCATTAGGGAGTCGCTTACGAAGCTGTCCGAAATCGTCTGTGATAAAATACACGAGCTGGTCATGCCAAAGCAAATACATGCAGTTCAGACTCCTGAGCAAGGTATTGTGGCGCTACAGGCTCAAATTGATGAATTGTCTAATCAGGTCTCTCAATTAGTAGCCATTCAGCGCCATACTTTTCAGCGCCATCGCTCTCCACCACGTGGATTGGCCGTCGCCAAAAGTCGTGAACGACAGCGACCGGAATATTGCACGCCTTTTCGTCATCGATAAGAATTCGAGTTTAAAGTTTCTTGTAGACACAGGAAAAGATGTTTCTGTCGTTCCACTACATTTTCATGAACAAAAGTGCCTTACCAAATTACAAATTTATGCAACAAATAGGAACTCCTATACAAACTTTTGGTGAACGCCTGATATCTGTTGACTTAGGATTGCGCCGAAAATTCCAGTGGCCATTCATTGCTGCCTCCGTTTCAAGTCCTATTATTGGCGCTGACTTCTTGCGAAAATTTTCTTTGCTTGTCGATCTTAAAAATCACCGTTTAGTAGATTCTTCAACGAACTTATCTTCACCGGGAGAATATCGCAATAGTCAAGATTTAAACATTAAACTGATTTCGGATAGTTCTCCATGGCATCAACTTTTCAGGGAATTTCCTACAATCACGTGCCCAGTTATGGGTAATTCCCAGGTATGGGTATTTAATTCAGTTATGATATGTATATGAAAATTGCAATACACGAAAAAAAATATTGTATTTATAGAAAAAAATATTGCAATATTGCTACATTTTATCGACAAGTACTTAAGATTAATATCATCTGTTCTATTGTGCAATTCCTAATCTTTTATCATTTCATGAAGAATTTATTGTAAAAATTGATAATATCTTTCTTTAGTAACAGAAACAAAGTTATGTTAATACTTTTTGTTATTAATTGATGATGATGTACTTTTCATTTTATGCATCTATCAATAAATGCTATTTATCTGAATTATTATTAGAGTCTGTTTCATGAATGATTAATGGTCATAGAAATTTTAATGTTTGTGTTTCATGCTGTAACAACAAAAATAATGTAAAAAAAAAACATCAAAAGAAACTTTACAGAAAATTTTGATGCATTTTCTTCTTAGAAATTTTCTAATACTCACCGACTACCTAAATGTGTGGTTTGGTTTAAAAGCTTCAAAATGTTTTGAAACTTTATAGCGATTGAAATCTTTCATTAATATAAAATTTTTGCTCAATAAATTTTTCAACCAAGCAATAATAAAAATGTTACGATTAAAAGATACATTCTTTGAATAGGTACTTGCTTCGTCAGTACATATACTAAAATTGGAACGATACAGAGAACATTCTTTGAATAGAGCGTCCGTTACAGTTAAGAAAAAATAACTCTAACATTTAAATTCGCTTATTTATTAGTAAACTTAATTCAATTTTTTAAGAATAAATTTAATATTTTATATTCCAAACAAAAATATTGTAAGTTATTTTTTGTTAGTAAACAAAATCACTTTCTTTTTTTCTTCCTAAATGTGTGGTTTGGTTCAAAAGCTCCAAAACGTTTTGAAACTTTACAGCGATTAAAATCTTTCATTAGTATAAAATTTTTGTTCAATAAATTTCTCAAACAAGCAAAAGTAAAAATGTTACGATTAAAAGATACATTCTTTGAATAGGTACTTGCTTCGTCAGTACATATACTAAAATTGGAACGATACAGAGAACATTCTTCGAATAGAGCGTCCGTTACAGTTAAGAAAAAATAACTCTAACATTTAAATTCGCTTATTTATTAGTAAACTTAATTAAATTTTTTAAGAATAAATTTAATATTTTATATTCCAAACAAAACTATTATAAGCTATTTTTTGTTAGTAAACAAAATCACTTTCTTTTTTTCCTCGAGAATAAATGGTTCTAAAGTGTTCAGAAATACTGAGCTTGAAATACATCACCTTATATATCAACTTTTACTAAACATCAATTTTTATTCGGGGCATGCAAGACCAACAGTACTTCTATTGATGCTATTTTTTATTCTCAAAATATATTTAGAGTCACGTTCAAGTGATGAATCTTCAAATGTTTAAAATGTTAACACCTTTTCGCTTTGAAAAGAGGGAAATATTAAATTATTAGAAAAAACTCGATCTTCTCTACACTATTTAGATTGATATCGCAACAATGCAAACAAATACGAAATTTCCATACGATCTTTTTTATTAGATGCTTTAAAGTATTTATTAAAAGTATTTGTTTTGAACATTTCTAATTCAGAACGTTTTTTCTCATTTTTGCTATAAATTGAAGCTCTTTGCTCATGGAGACATAATCTGTAGTTCATGTATATCTTGCTGTTGTAAAACATTTTTTTGTCTTTTTGTGTGTCAAGAATAACTAATAATTAGGTGAGTATAAGTTTTTAATCTGAGACCTGCCCGAATACTAAAAAAGATTTTGCCTATATATTTTGCCTATTATTTTAATAAATGTTAAGTGAACAAATTTACCCAACTCGCAAAGCGATTTGAAAGGAATTGTCAAAGCTGTTTGGGCGTTGATGGGTGATATCGTGCCAGGAGCAGTAACACGCTAGTAAATATATAATTTTCAAAACAACAAAATTTCTATTTCATTACTGAAAAGAAATAGTTTTCTTTTATTTTACTAATATATTTTAACCGAAATATTAACAAAGGTTGTTTTTAACAAGAATTCAATTTCATTCATGTTTGGTCGCGTGGTAGTTATCTCGATCGTCATTTCTAGAGATATACTGTCTCTGAAAGAGATGAGAGGTATGCAGTAGCAGTTATTATGTATTTAATAGCTTTTAAATTCCTTTTTCATTTCTTATAGATATCTAATCCTCTAATGTTTTTATTGTTAAAAATATCCTTTAGATCATTTGAAATTACTTCAAATAAATGCGCTTTGTTTAAAATCTTGCTAATACAATAACCCAAAACTCCAAGTCTTGTGCTAACACAGTCTGCTATATTCAGCACCATTAAATGCTTGTTATAAGATTTGCAACGTCCGTTTAGCCTTGTCTTTAACTCAAATAATTGTGATTTGTGACTATCCTTTTTTCACTGCACTTGGCTCGATATCTGACAAATTGTTAAATAATGTCTCTCTTTGTACTGACTGGCGACAGCTCTCTTATAAAATTTAAATTTAACAGGGCGTTAGGGAGACTAGACTCTATCTTCTAACGACATTGCTTTCTTTAATTATCTAACATTTAGCCACCATTATTTATAGAGAAATAAATATATTTTTGAAACCTTCAGAAGGGACTGCTGTTCTTGAAAAAATACTGTTTTGGAAATAATTACGTTAAATATGATTTAAATAATCTGTTCTAGTGATGCTTTATTGTTTCTCTTCGTTATCCAATCATCAAATGCAAGAAAATACTTGTGTTACACTTATTGATAGAAAGTGCTGTAATGTTTTGAAGAGCTGGTTATAATTGATTATAGATAATTTCTGATAATAATAATTTTTAACGTGTAGGCAAAATTTAAAATGTATAAATATTCTTCTTAATATTCATAAATATTCTTCTTAAATAACGGAAGAATATAAATGTTTTAGCTTTATAGACAGTTGTATAATATTTTTTTTCTGATTTGTTATTTAAATTCTTAATTAAATGCTAGATCATTTTTTATTCAGTTTGCTCAAAGTTAATATGTCAAGGGGAAAAAACTAAACACAATTGCAAATTACAACAGGTAGCAAGAATCAAAACAGTATCTCTCATTCGATGAGTATTTACAATGTGGGAATCAAAATTATATTTTTGGAAGGTGAGTTTAAAGACTTATTATACTTAAAAAATTGAAAACAATGAAAAAAATTTCTGCTTGTATAGTTAAAGAAGATTATTACAGGCATATTACCTTTTCTTCGTAAATTTCATTATGAGTTCATTCCGTATGCATTCAATATAAATTTTATATTCAATATACAAGTTACGTTTTATAGTTTGTTTATCAAGTTTCCATACATATTTTACTATTTGTTTATCTAGTTGCATAATATATTTATTCGGTGAAAAAGAGTTAAAAATAATAAAAACATTTTTTCTAAATTGATAATACATTTCTCAATTTAGTTTTGAGTTTTTTTTAATGAAAAATTAAAAAGTTACTTTTCATTTAAATGAGTTTAAAAGTCTAAACCATCTGATTACATGGAAATTTATCATTCTTGTGCACACTTACGTTAATGAGTTATAAGATAGGCGATATCAGCACGATCAGAATATAAACTTCATTAACGCTAACAAACAGCTTCGTTTCTATCAGTAAGTTAATATCAGTGATAAAATTTGTGAATAAAATTAAAGATAATTAATTTTGCTAAATAGTTAATTGGAAATTTGTTATGTTATTTTTTTGTGGATGTGTCGTCAGGTTATGATTGTTCTCCCACGTTATTTGAGAAAGCAAATCCTAATTTCTGCCATTTGAAACATGTTTTTAGAATTACTAAAAATGTTTAGCTAGTCAAAAATAACAGCTTGAAGAGATCTATTAAATCAAAGAACTCATAAGTTTAAATTTTATATAAGACCAGATATAATTAATAACGGTAAATCCTTGTCTATCGTTATGCCATACTGAAAAACAATCAATATTGCATAACCTATGCATTCATTAGTTAATTTACAATATTTCTAAAAACAATTCTTTCAAAAAGGTATAAAATATTCATTTTTTAACAAAATGGCTATTTTTCATGCATTTTCAGAAAACCCCATGCATTATTGATTATTTTCTACATTCTTTCCGAGTAAAATAATATAGATCCTTCAAAATCCATTTAAAGAAAGAGGAATGTCACGTTGTTCTCTCGAGTATTGCAACAAACGTGATTTCATAGCTGCCAATCAATGTCCTTTCCAAAGTGCGGTTGCCAGATCCAATCCACCACATTTCTGAATCGTCTGGAAACTGAATGTCATTTTGTCCGGAAATAAAAATAAATGTGTCAAGCAAAGAGCTTTCAAATACTGTTGAATCTGTATTATTTATAACACATATGTCATGTTGCTTAGAACAAAGACTCTTAAAACAATAATATTATTCACATAGCTCCTTGGTACTGACAAATATGCATTTAGTTTTAAGATCACTTCAGAATGTTTGGGTTTGAAGCTAAAACTTTTTAACGTTGTGTATAATAATTGTTTCAAACAATAGAAAATATTAATGAGTAAACTTTTTAGTAACTTAACATCCTTTTACTTCGTATCTATTAAAGTATGCATACCCATACTTTTTTTCATTGTTTATATATACTTGTTTTCGTAATTGCGAAAATCTAATTTTGCATTTAAAATTTCGACATCGTTCTGATTATCTAGAGCGTTTAAATCCCTACTGAAGCTACTTGCAAAAAATTCATCTCAAAATAATAATATTTACTCCTGGAAGTATAAATCCTCTCAACTACACTTAAGAGAAAAAAAAATTGATCTTAGATAAATACTTATAACTAAATAACTTGTTTTATAATATTTGTGTTTTGAGAATTATATACAAATTGAATTACTTACATTACGTCTTGTCTATTATGTATGCTCACACTTTCTTTTTTTAATTGTTTTATGTACTCAATTTTGCGACTTCGAAAATTAAATTTTACATTCAAAATTTCGACGTCTTTCTGATGATCTCGAGCATTTAAATCTTTATAAAAGATACGTGCTAAGAATTTCTCTCGAAACAATAATTTTACTACTGGAATTTACTACTCTCTTAACTATATTTAAAAGTAAAGTATAAATTTCTTTCATAGATAAACGCTCATAGCGAACTACCTTGTTTAATAATACTTGCGTTTTGAGCATTTTATACACGTGAAAAAGGTAATTTTCAAGCTATAGCGACTTCTAAAAGGCTGAATTGAGTTTTTTACATTAAGTAATTATCATAAATAATAAATTATACTAAATTTTATTCTCTGTTTTTTAATTATTGCATAATTCATTTCAAAAATAGTTTTGATTACCTGTGCTAGAAATTCTGTTTGACTTATATTTAATATTCACAGTAAGTTGTACGATGATTAGAAAAATATATATTTTTTATTTAAATGTTGCAGATATTAAATATCTGGCAATTTAGCTATAGTCTAATCACGTTAAGCGTATTCATTGTAGCAAAATGACTTAAGCCCTCATTGGACCAATATTCATTATTATCTATTAAAGAAGCTTAAAAAGGGTATATTTTTTCCGAAGTTTTCTCTTTATAAAATTGTCAAATTAACCTTATATTTTAATTCCATTATTCTGCCAATATCAGCTCGTTGGCTCAAAAATGGATATAATCCCATTGTCCATTTTACCCGATATTTAAAAGCCACGTTCCAACAAATATCCGCCCTTCATAGAATTTCGATTGCTCAATTTTAAAAGTCATTCAAGTACCAATATTTCATTTTATTTTATTACCATCGTAGAGCAGCCAACACAGTATTGGGTTTATGACTACCAATGTTCAACTCCGTAACCATGTAATTTGTACCCTATCCAGAAGACACAAGAACTCTGTAATCAAATATTAATTGAAATTTACCTTCGTGGAGGACTTTTTTGATGCAGCTGATCCATTTGCTTTACATGAAGAGGAAAAGGCTAACAACGGCTTGATGGACGGCATGTGGACTTTAACCCTAGATCCGTCTAAAACTGAGGATATTATGCATCAGCACTGTGGTCAGTGCGAGCATGGTGCGGAATTTGAATCGAACAGCGCTCACTGGGATTCGAACCCAATTCACCTCATTGGATGACAAATGCTCTTTCTCTTGAATCACCATTATTAAAGAATCTAAATATTCCAATATTGGTCCCACCGTTTATGTTCCTTTAGGACTTACGAACATATTTTGTGCCCATCTGGAGCCAAGGAAAAACTGTTGCTAGAGATGTTCCTCTTGAGAATTATAGTATATGAAAACAAAAAATTAGCAGTTCTTTTTCTAAAACTTATTATTTTAAATTTTACCTCAGAATTATCTATTATACTCAATTTGTCTATTTTGGTGAAAGGTTGTTAATCCATGCTAAAAGATTTAATTATGGTCAAAACGAAAATAAACTATTTATCAAACTAGAAAACTAAATTTATCGTTTTTGCTCCCGATTCCTTAGTATAAAACTGATTTCCTAATGAAATATTTTAAATCGTCAAAAAATTATTTCCTTAAAAAAAAAAAAAAAAAAAAAAAAAAAAAAAAAAAAAAAAATATTGCCTTAAGCTCTTTGCCTAACCAGCGTTCCTTCAGAAATACTACGAAGTTTAATTAGAGAACTCTGTTTATGTACCGTTCAATAATAATTCATATCCAAAGTTTCAATTGTTCCAATATTAAAGAGAGCTTATAAATAAAAATAATAGCTGAATTGAGTAAGTTTTAATATTCACAAATATAATATATCAGCTCATCTCTGTTTATCACTAAACTGTTATATGTGGAGTTCAGTGTCATGCACTGATGCATAACACGAAGGAATGTTAATTGCCTGACATGCAATGATGGATGCGGAGTTTGGGATAGAGTATTAATTAATTCTGTGCAAAAGCATGCATTTAAAGCTTAGTACGCTTATGACAACCTGTTTGACTAGTTAATAACCGCAGAGTTGTTCAATATTTAACAAGCTGTATACATTAAATGTATTACAACTTTTAATCCATCGAAACGGAATTTTGAAAATATGAACATGGTGCTACGTAATCGTATTAATACAAAAGGAAAATTTATGTAAAAATTATGTCTGAAATTTATTGTTTGAAATAACTTTATAAACATAAATTAATTAAATTGTGAAACACATGCTTAATATTAAACGAATTATTTTAAAACTATTTCTTCCAATATGTACAGAGATTCTGTTTAATAAAGCAAAATAAAATATTATATGAATTTCTCTCATGTTTTCACGAAGGACAAAATTAGTCAATTTGATGAAGTAACGTGAATAACTGCTTTAACGTTTAAACTATTTATTTAAATATAAATCACAACATTTAAAAGCATGCTTTTAATCTACAGAGAAATATATAATGAGTCTTTACTCGTTATTACAAGATTTCAAAAAAATGACGATTTTTTCCAAGTGCGACAAGTAATTGACTTAGCATAAACACAACCCACTGTAACAAAAAACTTAACAATTGTTGATGATTTGTGAAAGTCTTAAAATAATATTTCGCAGAAGAAATTCCAATTAATAGCTTTACGCAACATAAATCCACGTATTAACTTGATTTAAAATTTGTTATTTAACTAAAAACAAGTCCTAATATTGAAATTAATGTCAGAAAATTGATTTTAAAAAATGCAGTAAACAAATATATGACGATTGCACTACTTATAAACTAATACTTATAAGTATATATTAATTATAGTATATATGCTTATAGTATGCTTTAAATGTTTAGCATGAACTAACTGTTTTTTTTTTCAGTGCTACTGAAGGGCTCCACTTCAATTAGGCCAAAAACAAAGCAAGTTACAATGATGCCTCAACATTAAAGTGCTTACAGTCAGCAAAAATACTAATTCTAAGCGAAAGCGCAAGCGTAAATAGACTCTCTCTACCATTATGCAACTACATCGATAATATCTTTCCTGTAAAAATATCGTAATTAAACAAAGTTTCAGGTAAAAAAATGCTGGCAATAAAATCCAAAATATACTAAAACCATTAATTCGGCAGTTATGTCTTTCATAAGGTAAAGTTTTACCGAAATAAACTGAAAAGTAAATTTAATCGAATAAAGGGTTTTAAGCCATGCTCTAAGGTAAAATCATAAAATTTCAAAATTTATCACACATTATAAAACCATATTTTATTACTGATTTCACTAAAAACCCTTACAATCTTACAAAAGGGCTCCAGTTAAAATTACCGAACTTTTAATTGTTCCATAAAGTGAGCAATACGATAATTTGTTCCATATTCTAATACTTTTAAACATGCTTTTAATTATTTGTGTGACTAAAATACGCATGTGTTAATTCATTGCTCAATAGACTTCATGATTGTTTACTTTTTATACTTTAAGATACTAAATAATATCTCTTTTAATGAACTTAATGATATTTTGAATAATAACAAGTAAACATATACACTCTAGTTACATCTTTGCTTTTACGCGTAGCCAATAAATTAGTTTTCTTAAATATATTTAATTAAAGTAATCAGATTGCAGAGTGGTCAAGAAGTTGGTTAAAATCTAACCCCAATTTGTAAATTACTTTGTATTCAATTAACGTTTTTTAAAAAATTTGATCTGAACAACAAAATATGAAATAATCTAAGCAAAAATCAAGAATCATTGATTAAAAAATTCCGATACATGAATGTTAAATGACGAAAAATATAATAATTTCTAATTAGTATTTCCACACTACTAGGTAGAAATTATTTTACATAAATCAACATTCATGTTTTAAGGATAATTTACGAATCCCGTTAATTTATAATAATTGTGTTTCTCCTTTGTAATTAAAAACAGCAAGTTCTTTTTTCTGAAATCCTGTTAACAAATGAAAATTTATGACGTGCTTATGGATGCTTTTTTTCTTTGTCAAAGTGGCATAATCACTAATGACAGTTTTTGAAAAAGAAAATTGGACAACAAATCCTTCTCGGAATCGAATCCGAGCACTTCCAATAAAAACATAAAAATAATGAATAATAGCAGTGCTGAAATCATTCTCTTTCAAATTGGTATTTCTTTTCTTATAAATATTTGGGTCGGAAAACAAATTGGTACGAAGCCAAAAATTGGAAATAAATATGAATAACAAGGAAAAAGATTGATGACTAAAACTCTAGGAATCATCGCTTATGTTTAACTGCTGAGTGAAACTATTGTTAAAGCATGATTTAAGTTTAATAGGGCTTGAACTTAGCGAAAAAGATTAAAGCCATTCAAAACAAAACTCTAAAGAATTCGAAAAATATAATTTTTAAATCGTTGTTTTGCATAGAGACATAAAAGTTTCGGAATTATTTAAATAGTGGAGACAATAAGTGAAATCTTTTAAAAATAATTCAATAATCTGAGACCTGAAGTTCAATTAAATATTTATTGCTTCAATTTGTGCAATTTATTTTTGTTGCTATGAATGGAGTTGAATTTTATTTTAGCGCCAGTGAAGGAACGAAGTTGGAGGAAAAAGGAGACTTAAATGTTTAGTTTTAAACTCTTTTTTCTATATTTTTATAAAACGAGTTACAGTGGTTAAAGTAATTTTAGAAATTAGGAACTATTGAAAGTTCCTTTGCCTTAATTACTAGCCCAATTTAAAAAAAAATTAATTAATAGAGGATAATATAACCTGGGAGCAAGTTTGAATTGCATGCACACGTTACCTTATTTTAAATTTACTATTTTTAAATTTTTTCGGAATATTTTTAAACATTAGAACTAGGCAACAACTCATTTTATATAAAACAATATACAATGCATGCTTTTAAGATGCCCAATTTTATATAGATTTATTAATTAATTAATTAATAATTCAGTATGTCAATATTTAGAATTAATAATTTAGCAATAACATGATGTTGATGTAATGATAATACTAATTAAAGAAATATTGACCAAATATAAAATACCGTCATTCGGGGTTACTTTGTGCAGGATTTCGCAGTTTTTGAACTTTGACATGTAAAAAACTATGTTAATTCAAACTTTAGTAAAATTTATCGATATTATATTCATAACTGGACTCAGACGAGTGAATTTGATCAATATTGGCCGTATTTGTATGTAATATTTACGAATAATAAGTCAAGACATACCTTGCACAAAGTAGCCCCCAAATAGGGCTACTTTGTGCAGCGATAGGAATTCAGTTTAGCAATCATGTTTTTAGTAAAATATTGATATAAAATTGTCAAAAAAGTTAATTGTTGACATTTTTAAAGACAAAAACATCAAGATATGTAAAGATATTAGTTTGAAAATAATTTTCAGCGTTAAAAAACCATTTTTTTTGAAGAATTTTTTTCTTAAAAAGAATGTTTATTTCAAAACATACATTTGAGTTTAAACAAAAGGAAATCATATACGTTTTTAAACATTGGAATGGAAGTTTCACGTGTTTCTTGTGAATTTTATTAGAGATAGTATTTCTGTGGATTTTGTACTTCCGAGACGCTTCTGCAATCGACATACCACCAGCAACTGCTTGCAAACATTGTTGCAGCTTTTCTAAAGTGTAATCACGGTAGTTTCTCGTTCCAGGAATTTTGTTATAACGTCTGACCATTTTTCCCTCAAAAAAAAAAAAAAACTAATTAAACTTTGCACAAAGTAGCCCCAAAGTGCATTTTTTTTCATTTTCTGTTTATTTGTTATTAATTTTCAAATTTTTTTAACTCTAACATAATGTAATTGTTTATTAATATATACATAAAAAATGTTGCACTTACGACAATTGTTTTATCAACGTCTTTGCATTTCAGAGCTAAAGTTTCCACGCACACTTTTCGACATCCGACGTCCTCGGAAAGTTGTTGACATTGGATGAACGAAACACACTCTGAGATTGTTTTAAAATTCAAAAAAATGTTTGCAGTAATAGAAGAGACTTCTATCTTCAAATTCCACACATTTTTAACGTGAAATAAACATAATACTGAATAGCAGCACTTGAAGAATGCCAAATTCGAATTTGCACAAAGTAGCCCCCGCTGCATGACGGTAATTAATCTTCCATACATTGAGCATACATTGATACATTGAGCATTCTGTAGAACGATTATCGAAAATTCTGTAGGCATTCTATGCAATTACTAGGTAAAGTTTATAATAGCTCTCATATTTCACAGTTTGCTCAAAGTATGTTTGTTGCAAAGCTGCAGAATGCCTTGACATTCTATAAAATGACTATTAAAAGTTATAGCAATTCCTGTATTCCCTGCCTTTTAATTTGTTTAGAAAATCCTAAAATTCTATTGAGCTCCGACAATTTAGAAATTGAAGATAACATACTAATTCTGACTCTTCATGACATTTAATGCATAAGGTATAAAATTTTTATGCCTCCAGTTTTTGGCTTGGGTACTGGCTTCTTCCAATTCTTTAAATTTCGATTTTGAAATCTGTATCAATTTGGCTCTTGGCTTTCTTTGTACATGTCCTTCCTATTTCATCTTTCTCTTGAAGATTTCTTCTTCTATTGTACTGAGGCTTGCTCTTTTCAATATTGTGTCATTTCTTATTTTAGCAAGTCCGTATTTTAACAAGCCCGATTTTACAGGTTAAAATTTTTTCTGATACAGTTATTTTGAAGCATTTCCCTTTTTTGGATGAATTGTGTTCTATGGCAGCAAACTTCAGAATTATTTATTAATATTGCTTTGACAATTGCTTCATCGTTTTAAATTTTTGTTATTCATTAAATGTTTGCTTTGCCTTTAAAATTTCTCGTGTATTTTAACAAATGCAACTGTTTGGGAGGCCCTGTTTTTAATATTTGCATTTGCTCATCCATTGTTGTTAAGTACAGAACATGTGAATTATTCGATATTATCAATTTCGCTTTTATCAATTCTATTTTTCTCTAATACTATGAATTTATTCATCAAGTTTGAGTTTTCTTTTTAGTTATATGCAACCCCGTATTATTTGCATACGTATTTTATACTTGCGTCTTGTTTTCAAGATCGTTGTTTTTTATGACATTTCCAGGATGTCGTTAAAAAAGTCAAGAACTTCAGGGACAGTATCGAATCTCAAATTTACCTTTCTTCTTCAGATTGTAGTTGTCAATTACTGGATGGACGCAAGTCAAAGAAACACACACCCTTGCCTGACACCAGTTTTTACTTCAAAATCTCTGAAGCTCCGATAAAGACTTCGTACATTTCTATACCTGTTTTATCATTATGATACCGATCGACTGTGACACATGAGTACTTTCATAGCACTTTAATATATAAATTATCTTTCCAATTTATAGTGTTCTCAAACTAACTACGGACAGGGACTTATGTTAAAAGAGTTAAATATGCGAAGAAAATAATTTTTTCTTAATACTAATGCAATTATTTTCTTATAATCTTATAAAGATTTGAATAACATCTTGAAATGTGGTCATTTTTCTTATTATAGTAATTATTTTCTTTACTCTGTATTATTGAAACTGAAAATGTTTTCTTTTGATATTGGTGAAATAATAGCAGACATAATTTTCTTTCTAAATTTCAAATTTATACAAGTTCAATTAAATTTTCTTAATTAACATTAACTAACATTGCAAAAATTTAAACCTTTGTTTTATTGAGAGATTTCTAGGTTATCTAAATTAATTTTTATACATTTAAGTGCAACCAAACGTGATTTCACACATATCATTAGAAATTTAGAATATAGAAATTTATCGAGAGATGGACCTCACATTTCCTTTTTTTCCTTTTCTGTTTCTTTTCCATTGACAGAGAATTTGAAAAATATTTGTCCCATACTTACTCTCTGAGCTTATTTAGTGTACCTATGAGTGAGCCTGTGAGTACCAGAGCCTATGAGTATATACTAGTACCGGTTTCTTTCAAATAAATCTTTAAATGCAGCAGAGATAATAATAGATATAAATCTACTTAGTTATGTAGTACAATGTGAAAGTGTCTGGTTTAAATTACAGTCAAAAGTACTGATGGCACCTTGAGTGCAACATCCGTAAAATCGATTTCCCAGTAACGACTACTTTCATCCTGAAATTATATACTGTATTTCTTACTGTAATATTTAATTCATGACAGTGATTTAAGGATTTTACAGTAAATGCTGCTGTCAAAATAAAGGTATATTAAATTTACTGTATGAAGGATAAAAGTAAAAGCACCCTGAATGCTTATATTTTTTGAAGCATTTTCATCTAGGAGTTTTTCGCAGTGTAGTATAGCAGCTTAAACTGCTGTATAAAACCTCCTGCGTCAATAAATATGTACCAATTGAGTACACAAAAATTTTAGAATAGATAGATAGAATTTTTCATTGATTCTTTCTGTTGATGTAACACAAAATAAAATAAATATAATTCAGTTAATCAATGAAAAAAAAATACTCCAATAATAGCGAATTATTGAAAATACGTCTTCAATTATATTCCCTAAATAATTTAACAAACAAAAGTTTCTATTCCTGTTCCTAAAATTTAAAGGGCACAACTTAAAATCACTTATGTTCTGATGATGAATGGGGGATTTCGAAAAATGAAAGATTGACATTTCTGTCAATAAGAAGCATCTCTCTTTAGAAATGGTACTCAAACGAGTTAATATTATACTGTAAATATTGTATAATTTATTACTTTGTAAGAAAGAACTTACATTACGAGTAAACTTTCTTAATTTCATTTTTTATAATATGTTTTTTTATGAATAGGGAAACTAATTTATCTGCAAGATATTGCAAAAAAAATTGTTTTAAAGCACATTTTTAAAAACTATTTATTTTAAGCTGTATAAAACTATCGTTTTGGCACGAATCTGAAGAGTAATAATTTTTAATTAAAAACAAATGCTAAATAATTTGTTGTTGCTAAACTTATGCAAACTGATTTACATTTGAAGATTCAAATCTTCCAGTTTTCAAAAATAAAAACGTTAATTCATGCAATAAAATTGATACCTAAGCGTTATAAATGTAATATTATCCTTTCCTTAATTTGTACGATATTATTACGATACAAGAAAAAAATATTTTGACTTCATTCAAAGTGGAAATATCCCTTTTTTATGAAGCACAAATGAGATTTTTATGTAAATTTGTAAAATGTTCTATAAACAGTAAAAACGTATTCGACTTTATGTTTCAAATACTGTTCAATACTGTTCAAATACTGCTTGCCATCATTAATTTATTAGTAGAAAACTGATTTATAAAATAGTTTAGGCTTATCAGTTTTAGTATGTTTTTTGCGGCCTTCTAAATTCTTGTTTGCAATAGCTGAATTGACATACTAGGAATTTTTCCCGAAGAAATTTATTTTTGATTATGTCTTAAAATTTTCGTTAATTTAGTGTTGTTTTCCGTTAAATAGAAATGTGATACACGGAAAAATTATTTTGGTAAAATTAGCCTACTGCATGGCAATGAAAATTTTGGTAAAAAAAGATTCTATATCCTAATTAATGCTAAACACTTCATTTGGTAGTTTATGAGAATTTCTGGTTTTCAAATATATAGTTCTTATTACCAAACCTTTAGTAAAGTATGCAAAACTGAATACTTATTATAACCGAATAAATGGTTTTGATTTTATGCCTTAAGATTTCATTATAAAGTAACCAGATTTCAAAATGATATTTTGTTATTAACACTAGAAAGACGGAAAATTAGTATATACCTATATTGCCTAAAAGCAGTCAAAATGACAGGATTGTGAATGCGTAAATAAATTTGTTTAAAATTAATTTTTAACTTTTTTTATATTATTTACAGTTATTTAACAAGTTATTAGTAAATATTAACAATAAAAAAAATTATATGTTGTACAAAAAGTCACAAAATTCTAAGAAATTGTGTCATTATACACATCATCGTTTTTCTAATTGAAATTAAAAGCAGTCAAAATGACTTCCTTAGGCAATCTAGTGTTAATTTTACCAAAATCATTACCAATTTAAAATTCATATAAAGTATGAAGTACATCAAATTTTGGCATATTCTGCTTCAGCTTTGACCTTCTCAGCGTAATAATCATTATTTTTTAAATATAACATGCTCAGCTGCATTTATAATAATATTTCTACTTGACGAAATCAGACTGCACGCTTGTTATACTCAGATTATCTACTTAAATTACCTTAAAGTTTATTTTATCAAAACATTTGTGAGTTATTTTAGATATCGCCAATATAAAACTAAACTTATTTGTTCTCTTTCCTCCTTTTCGATATTGAATGGACTAACGTGAAATATTCACCCTTCGAATGAAATTGAGACAAATGTATATTATATTCCAAAAGTCACAGGAATAAATGCCTAGGAATATAAAGTAAAATACATCAATAAAATAAATCCGTAGCACATATTCACTGAATCAGTTCTTTGAAATACATAAATCTGGAATAAGACTAATATTTTTTCTTGCAAGGCATTTCTTTTTCGACACTTGCAGAGTAAGCGAGAACAAATTGCGAAATAGTTTGAAGTTGGAAAAAAGCTTATTTTTCTGAATAAAGGTAACTGTAAGAAAGAGAGCAAATATAAAAATCAGCACATAGCGATATATAATTTTGAAAAATGTGAATATAATATAATTTCTTTGTCAAATAACAAATTCTCTCGTTAAAGTTACAAATTAAAAAAGTTCGAATTTGAGCTCAAATCCATAATAGTGAAGTAAACTACTCAAGCTCTAATTCATAGACATGTTGAAGTAAATGATCCTTTTGAATTTTTTTTTTTAATTTAACTTAATAACGTAAGTGATCATAATGTTTGATTTAAGTTTTTTAATAGTTGCGTAGTTTTTATGATAAATAATTTACTATAGAGTTTTACTTGTTATAATAAACAGTTTACTATTTACTTTTATTTGTAATAATAAAAACCAAAAGAAAACATTGTTTCAACAAATTTAATTTTTGATCTTGTTTTTCAAACCGTCAATTCTTTTAGTGAACCAAATTAATCCATTAATTTTCCACTCATTGAAATAAATGTTTCGCTATTGATTTCTACTGTTCTGAGATGATTAAATTGCCACTTTTATCATTGTTTGTACTACGTAGAATTTCCTTCAATCACTAAATAATATTATCAAGAATAAGACTGGGGAACAATTTTCTTATAATATAATATATANATATATATATATACAATAAAAAGGCCGATATAGGCTGGTCGTTAGGGCACTGGGCCCGTGTCCGAGAGTTCGTGGGTTTGAACCCCGTCTGCCGACTCCCCGTGTAGTAAATGGTGACTGATGCACGTTAAACCTGTCACAAAATCCTCCATGTTCTCATAACAAATCGATACATCTGGGGGTACTGAATTGGAAATTTATCGTTCTCTAATTCAGGTTAAAATTACGATCTGTGGATGAATGAAAGGATGTATGAATGGGTCCATCCTATAAACGGTTGAGACGTATGGGTGTTGCAGAAGTTGAATTCTTGGCCATAGATGGCGCCACTGGAAAATAAGAACAATCGCACCCCTCTGCCTTAACAAGGCATACGTCAACAACATACAATGGAACGAAAGTATCTGAAATTTGTTACCAAACCTCAGGAAACAGAAAAAAATAATCCCAATGTCGTGCATTAATAATTTTTTATAGACATGGAAAAGATGAGACTTTAACATACTTTACTGTACGTTACCCTCATAAGTCTCTTTAAAAATTATTAAGAGTGATATTGCTTGCGAAAAAAACAAACTGAATTCTTAAAGAGGTATAAATCAAAAATCCCTAAAATTTAAGGGTTTGATTTACCATTGAATATAATAATTACCATTGAATGTTAAATATTTTTAAGTGTTGAAATATAATCCTTGTATCTGATTAAAACAACATGTAGGAACAAGTTTCTTTTTGAATAAAAGATCTGAAATTAAGAAAACTCATGCAATAGGAAAAAAACGATCTCCTTTGTATTGCACGAGTTAATTTTTTACAGACATGGAAGAGCTGAGATTTTTTAATATATTTCTACAAGTTTCTCTCATAACTAGCATTAAAAATAATTTAGTATGATATTGCTTGTGAAATTTTTTAAAAGGTATCAAAACAAGTATCTATAAACATTAACTGCTTGATTTACCATTAAATATAACATTCTTGTTAAATATTTTTACAATGTTAAAAATAATCCTTGTATCTGATACAAGCACAACAGAGGAATAAGCTATCTTTTGTACGAAAATAAAGGAAAGTGTCTAAGATCTGATATCCCACGCAGTAGGAAAAATGTTATCCCCAGTGTATTGCATGAATTTTTTTTTTGCGGATATAAGATAGCTGAGATTTTTATACATATTTTTATAAGTTTAGCTGCTTCCATAAGTACCATTAAAAATTATTTAATGAGATAGTGTTTGTAAAAAAATACGAATAAATTAAACTGATTTCTTAAAGGGGTATAAAAGCAAAAATCTTTAAAATTTAAGGGCCTGATTTACCTTTAAATATAATATTTTAATTAAATATTTTCAAAATACAAAAAAAAAAATTTGTTTCTCATTAAAAAAAGAGCATAGGAATCAATTTCGTTTTTTCGAATTGAATTTCAAATCATGCTAATATTTTATTCCCCTGAGACATCGTAGTACTGAATTTTACTTTTGCATTTTTGAAACTTTAGAACAATCTATAATCTGAATTTCAATTTCAGAAATTTCAACAGAGTTTCTAAAGGTATATGGGTTTTATTTTTTAATTTGTTACATATCATTTTTCGAAATAGTAAAAATAAAAACAGTTTTAAATTTTTATCTTTTTAAGGCATAAAGGAAACAATAGTGAAAAAAATTAAACTTTTAATTATTTTAATAAAAATAAAAAAAAATGCTTACAATCAGGTAGAATACTTTCTGTTTGAAAAATAGTTAATAACATAGGTTTTTGAGTTTTAAAATAAAAGATTTTCTAAATCATCTCGCAGAAGATTTAAGAACAAATTTTTCTTAGCAAATAATTATTGCATTAACACAAAAAATAAAAAAATAAACAAACAAACATACATTTTTTTTTCAAATATCTGTTCGTATCACCTATAAAAATGCAAAAAATATGTTTAATTGTGTTGATATGAAAAGTATCTCTTAAACACTTCTAAAAATGAACTGTAAGCAATGCATCCTCTTTAAAGTGGTTTGTTTGATCATAATTTACGATTCTTGTTGTGAGAGAGAGCTCATGAATTTGATTTTTAGTTACTTTAAATTGTTTAAAATTGCCATGATGCAGAAAATATAAACTAAAGTTTTTAACTACAAGTTAGTAGGAACTCTTTTTTTTTAAACCAAACTAATTATTTATAGAAACTGGTTTAACCGAAAAGTTTATGCGACTGAAAAAGTATTTAATTCAATCAACTAATAAATGATGTCTCAATAATACGATCATGAACCTATTTTCGACATTTATGATTTTAGGGGACGAGGCAAAGTAAATTACAGCATATGTAACGCCATCTACTAGAGTTGTCTGCAACAACGAGGTTTCTATTAATTTTCTTTTTACTTAGTATTTTTGCTGATTTTTTTCATTATTCAGTTTTTATCATCGAAATAACCTACCCAATTAAATTGTTTGATAAGAAACTCAAGAGAATCCACGCATTTTAACAGAAAACAATAAAATAACTGCGTTTATTTTTAACATTTAGGCATATTTTAACCAGTTACTTTTTATGTTAATATTTGACAACACATAAGTACTAACATCAGTACTCCTAATTATTTCAGAAGTTAAAATAGTTGTAGATAATGCATGCTACGATCTTGGTTTTAATAATATATTTTTTATTAAAGTTTAATATCAATTGTTTCAAGGGAAATATTTGTGTCATTTTATAGTATATGGTAAATATATATTAAATGTATTCATTATGAAGATATCTTGATTTTGATTGTACAACTTCTTTTTAAAGTGATTTTACTGTATTAATACCAATATTTTCTATTAATTTTATAACTTACATAGCCGTTATTATTATTTATATATAATAAATTTGTTTTCATTTCAAAATGTTTCGGAAGAATGTGTAGAATGTTAGGAAGTTCTATAAATTGAAATATTAAGTTCAAACTAATTGTTTATCTCATAAAAAAATGTATAATAAAAACGCATAATAATTATGCTCATTTCTCAAAAAAAAGACATTATAAGTAACTTTTGTGAAAATATTTGGATTTTCCCAGGACACAGTTAGAAATTTCTAGAAAAAGCTAGTTAACTCGCAATTAATTTAATTTTTATATTATCATATTCAACTGAAATTGTCAAACAATCATGAAAAATATGGCATTCAAACAATTTATAATATGAATATTGTTTATTGACTCTTTTCCCTGAATACGACTAAACAGCCATACTTTTATCCATGAATTCTCCATCCATGAATATCCATGTTTCCAGTGCCCTACATGACTCTGGTCTACTGAAACATGAAACTCTTATTCATGCATAATACCAGCACCACAGACAGGAAAAGCGCAAAATGTTCGAGTATTTCCCATCTCTCACGTCAAATGGTACAGCTTAATAGCTGATAGAGTAACCAATTGAGGTAAATTACTCAGCTCATTTGGCAAAATACAACACAACCATAAACTAACTTCAATGCCCATAAATTTAACTTTTACAGTTTTGAAACCATGCTGGTTGCAAAACTATACAGTTACAATACATTTTTATAACCGTAACAGAACTATGCAGTTTTATAACCGTAAATGTTTGAATATGCTCCTGCCGGTAAACTTTATGGTTAGTTGGATGGACAGACAGCTTCCGGTTACTTTATCATAATTTCATGACGGAATTTACAACAGTAAACTAGAAGATGTGTTATAAGTTTGCTATCCGCAATTATTAATTCACTATTTCTCCAGGATTATTGAGACAAATCAAAAAGTGTCTTTACACAACTACAAAGTTAGTTTATTCAAATATAATTCTGCGAAAAAATATTTCTTTTATTCACATTAATATTCCGCTAAAAAATTTAAATACTGAGGAAAATAGAATTTATACCATTCTAAACTATGTGTGACAATAACAGAAATGTGTTAGAAATCGGTTGATTAGTTTTTAAGGAATAAAAGTTATATTTTTTAAGCAAATTGTGCAAAAAAATGAAGTTTATTGTAAGAGGTTTTTCAACGTCACACTTGCTTGAACTGCTAGAAAGATATTTTCCAGATTAAATTTACACTTCATATTTTTAAAGCACAAAAATCCAAATACTTCACAAAAAAAACATAAACGTGTTCATTAAGAGAGGATAAGTCCATGTGATTGATTTTCTAACTTAAACTACCACCTGTACAACTTTTAACATCTATAAGATTAGGACATTAAAACCATTGAGATTGAGTCTTTGTATGTGAAAATCGTGATCATTAAAAAAAATGTTATTCAAAGTGTTTATTTCTTCTTTGTGAACTACATGGTGGTGACCAATGAGTTTAAATATTTTAATATCATTATGTAATAGTTATTCTTTATTTAAATACAAACCAGAAAAGTAATTTTACGACGTATATTTACTAGTATTTCGATGTTATATTGTGCGATTGTTGGTTCTTGTTCCTAATGGCGGTTTAGCAAATGGGTAAATTAGGAAAATGTTTCTCCCAAAAAACATCACTTTTCTATCTGATAACGTGGGAAAACCGGTTTTGCTGTGTGGGGAAGACTGCAGGTTAAAATGTAACTTTTTACGTGCAGAACCATCAGTGGGTTAATGTGGCTAAATGTTATAAATAGACTATGGTAGAAAGCTTACCATAAAAGTTAAGAAAGTCTTCAGTAATGTTAAAAGCGTATGTTAAAGTTGGTGTCATACGGTCTTTTAAGTACACTTTTACTCACATGTCTTTTAAAAACAACCAAATTTTTACAATTCAAATAAACTACGATATGCGTTTTTACATAACATATTTGATATTGGTATCAAAAATCAATTTTCGCATGAACATTATTTCCATTGAGACCATTCAAGAATTTTTATATTAAAGTTTGTATTTTAAGTTACAATATTTCATTGTATATGCCGTTATAAAATAAAAGAAGGAAAGCAAAATAAGAATTCTGAAGATTTTAAAATATGCTAATCACACAAAATGAGTCACATTCACTGTAGTTTCCAAAGTAAAATATTTCAAGAATTTCAAAATAGCAATCTCTGGATTATCACTACTTTTACTAGACTCTGCATCTTTTTGAAGTCGAAGACACATTATCCACTGCCTGCTAAGTTAAGCTTATTTTCCAAGACATTTTAAGAGAAAGAAAAATCAAAGTATTCCAAAGTTGTAACTCTACCAGAAAAATCCTTTCAAGACAGGGATTAAAAGTTTCCACCATAGTTTTTACTTCTCTCGAAAGTCTGGTTTTGTTGATGTTTCTTTACAGCGATGCTTTATAGAATGTGAATTCTAAACATAAACAAAATAATCAAATGACTTATTCTTGCTACAGTGTTGTAAGCTAAGCAATAAAAGAATTTAAATTTATTTTATCCAAAGGGTGCATGATATTGTGTCTATATACATGTTTATTTTCATACAATACTATTAAGCAAGAAAATATTGCTTATACTTTTTTAGAAATATTTGCTTTGAAATTATTTTAATGTTTTCTAATAAATTTTAAAAATATTGCGGACTTTTCTTTGTATTTCAAAAAAAATGTGCTGTGTTTATACAACCGATGTTAGATGTTCTAGTTCTTAATCTTTGAAAGTTTCTTCGAAACAATGTAAAAATCTTTTTTAATGCAGGAGATTTTAGTGTAAAAATGTTTTGACAAAAATACATAGTACTTGTAAAAAATACTCAAAATAAATATTACATTAAAAATAGATTAACTGTTTTCCAGATTACCTAATGACTTCTAACAGCAACCATAAAGTTTGATTTGAAAAGGCTCATTATGTTGAGTGCTAAAAGTATAAGGATAATAAACAGATAAATAAATAATTTAATGAATAAAGAGGTGGATATAAATAAAAGGAGTTGTAAAATTCTTTGAAGTTTTATAAGGAAATGCAAGGAAACCCACAATATACAAACAATTCCTTGTAGCGACTACATCGCTACCATAAACAGCACCCATCAGAAATTAACTGTTAAAAATCTTTAACAGTACGTGAAGACATTAAGGGCGAAATTTAAATTAAAGGAATATTTGTATCTTATTAAAAATATAGTAATAATAAATTTATAGATAAAATAGATATATAAATAAATTACTTAATAAATTATTAAATAAAAATAAAAAAAGTCTCAAAATCCTATTAATAATTTATAAAGAAATGCAAAGAACTCGACAATATGTATGCACAACTACACCTCAATAATAAATAAAATTCACCTAAATTAACAGTAATAAAAATGAAATAAAAGCAGTAAATAATCAAATGAATATTTGATCCTATTAAATACTTAGTATTGTTTATCTGTATTATATAACTAGCTTTTTATATTTAATATGGTTTCAATATTTTAGGTGGTAACGTTTAAAATTATAATTACTGAAGTATAGCTTTTGAAAGTGCATAAACATTTCATTTTATGCTCCAATGCTTTATATATTTTTAAAGTGGAGTCTCAAAGCATACATTTTCTTTTACTTCACGGAACGTTTAACATTCTGTTTGAAGCATGAAATGCTGTGGAAAACCCACCAACAGAAGCGAATAGCTTCCAAAATCTTCCATTTAGAAAACTATTTTTATTTAAAAAAATCGAAAACTTTGGTTAGAAAAACATTGAGTTACACCAAAAAATATATGTTTTATTCTTTCAAAACAACTTTGAACTTGAGCATTAAAATGTTTTATAAAATTTAAATTATTTTTCTACTTAAAAAATAAACAATATTTATGATAATATGAAAACAAATATTCATTTTATTACTTGAAAAAAGACCTGATATTTGAAATTTTAAATGTTGTTCAAATGCTAATCACTTTGAAATAAATACCAAAAAAACACGTTTTTGTATTGAATTGATATATTATTATTAGTTAACTAATATCACTGAATGCTATCGTTTTTTCCCAGGCAGCAAATTGGTTCCTAAAAAGTTTTTCAATAAATATAAAGTTTGTGAAAGGTGTTCAAAAAAAAAAATCTTTAGATTGGTTCTGAGTATTATGCTAAAAGTTATTTGATGATCCGCAATTGATTACGCCTGTTTTTCACTTTCTCGCTTGCGAAATTGTTTTATTTTAAATGTATTTCAAAAAAATTAGTTAATAAGCGGAAAATAATTGGAAATATATATATTGATAAATGCCTTTTATGTTCATCATTAATAGTTCATATTAACAATATTTTAAAATCGTGAAAATATATCTTTCCTTTTTATTATTCCTTTATATTACATACACAGTAAAAAATTTCCATTTTTTTAAACACTGTCTTTGTATACTTAAAGGTGTAAAGCTGATTTGCTTTTCAAGCGGTGTCTTTTATCCTTACCATTCACGGATCAGTTCAGTTTTTGGAATGCAATTTTGTTCAATATCAATACGTTATACATGGTTAATACATAGATAATAATACATCAATACGTTAACTCTACCTGTTTTTTAAATCGCATCATATTTATTTTCTATTCTTAATCTTATATTTCAGAAACAATTTTATAGTTTTGAACAACATGTAAATAAAACTGTTATTTGACTCTATTCTCAAACATATACTCTGCCTGATTATTTTATTTTTTAGACAAGATTTTTTGGTAAGTTAAATTGCCATACATTTTATATATGTTGGTGAGAGTAGTTTTAAGCAGGTTTACCCTAAAATATTATTTAATAATTATGACTTTCAAAATATAAACTGGTTAAAATTTTTATTCTTGTTTCAACGCTTGAGCTGCGTAGTTTGGAGGATAGAGCACTCATCTCTCAATGAGTTGACTCAGATTTTAATCCCAGTGTCGACTGATCATACAACTGCTGCTCTGGGCTCATATCGACCACAATGCTGAAATAGTAATAGTATTTAGTTTAAGTAACATAGTATGTCTGCCAAAATAACACTACTTAACTAATTTAAAAACAGGTATCTGTATTGAAATATACGTATTTGTGAAATAAAACGTAATATAGCGATTTTCCAGCTGACTTTTTTTCGTGAATTTAACAGGTTTCTTAATAATATAATCTTATAGCATAATTTTTATAACAGATTTTTTTGACATGAAGAAAATTTTCCTCTTGTAATTATTCAGTGCATGTATACACATACAATGAATTATTAAAGGAATGATAATACATATACAAATATTTCTTTATTTCCACATTCTAAGAAATGCAATTCGATTATTCAGAAATCCTTGAGGTATATTTCATTAATTTCGAGAATCATTTCGTCATGGAATCGCGTGGTTTGTGTCAAACGGAAATTGCCAAATGTGTGGCGCAAATGTTTCCTTAATTGTAACTTCACTTAGTGCATTGTGGGAGACTAACTTGAATGACAAAACTGGGATGAAGACCATAGGATCGAATATAAAGTAGGAAAATAAGACGAAGTTGAAAAATAAGCTAAGTATGGTGGTTAAGAAGTTGACCTCGTGCAAAGGAAGAACCAGGGTTCGAATCCCGCTTAGGGCATGGGTTTAATTTATGTCTCTAATCTAGCTGTTTTGTGTTCTTAGGCGACATTGATCTAGTATATGATGTCCACGATAAAGTGGTTAGCGTAAAAAGTAGATAAATTAGGCATTGACAGATGAAAAAGGAAATTGAGTGATGGAATGTTTCTTTACTATACACCAAATTAATTTCCTCGAAGAAGTGACGATACTTATTTCGTTACTTAGGCGAAATATTTGCTCAGAGCATATTCCAGGAAACTGTTTCATCAAAAACGAAGAAAATTTCGTGAAATTTTAGAATCCACTTTTAACAGTGCAATAATTGATAAATTCCCTCCTATCAGACATTCCTTTTAAAATAATCGAAATCTTTTAATTTAAATTTTAAATTTATGAGTTTTTCTCTTTCCTGATTCCTTATGTTAAAGTATGTTACCTTCTGTGTAAATAAGAAAAAATGCATTACAAAATTATATAGATTTTTACGATTATTTTGCAAGACTGTGGGAAAAGATTTATTTTATTTCAAATTTGGCGTTCAAGTTACCCCTGATGAAAAATGCTACGCGCAAAACAAGTCGATATTATAGTCATAAAATCATTGAAGTTGAAAGTACATAAAGTTTTATCCCATGTGGTTCTTATCTCATGAAAGTTTTGTCAAAAGCTATTCCCGAATGAGATAATATACTTTGCCGAATTTTCTGGAAAAAAATAAAAAAGAGGATTTTATGCTGTTCGAAAAGTTTTATAAATTTTTATGGCATCTAACATATAAAACATTTCGTAATGTAAAAACCATAGTATCATAAAGCGAAGTACAACGAAATAAATTTTTATTGTGATTTCTAAAATGATTCCTATGATTGGTTCTAGATCGACAATTTAAAAATACTTTATCAAAAATTTAAATATGAGCATAAAATTAAAAGGGACAAATTCAACTTTTTTATATTTTTTTACTCGAAAAACATTATAGCTCCTTTCAAAAAAGCAAAACTTTTTTTCTGTTTTTACTAATACTCTTTCACTTTTTAATGCACTCGCATTAATTATGAAAAGAAAATAAGTGATGCACAAAATTTAATATAATTTTTTTTTTTTTTTTTTTAATTTAAACATTTTGTTTATTAAAAAAATCAACAGCATAGAGGAAATTTTATTTTGTAAGTCGCCAACATATTAGCTTCAAAATATATAATCAATTTAGAATAAAACTATTAATAATTCCTTAATATTTAATCAATATGTTCTTTAAAATACGTAATTGAAACAAAATTAAGAAAGATTAGAGGCAAGAAAGTGCGCAAACAGAAATAAAGGAAATTAAAGGAAGGAGATAAAATTGGATGCTTGGTCTATAATACTTTAAAAAAGTTATTTTGAATGAATCTAAAGTATCCTGTCAATGAAAATAAATAAGCTATACATTTTTTTACTTAATTAATTAATTATTTAAGAATAAATATATACTATGTGACTTATATAAAATTGTTTTTATTTAAAACATATACTTCAGTATTTTCAAACGTATATCCCGATACATATTATATTTCAACAGAGTGTTTAATATCTTATTTGAGATCTTAGAAATAGGTTCAGGAATATATATATATAATGTACTGTTAAAAAACTATAGGGGAAATTTATAACTAACTTATTATTTAGCAGTAACTTTAGCACATGAAAGAAAACAGTCAACTGACCAAAAATAGGATGATATTCAAACTGTTAAATGTGCGAAAAACCATTTATTAACTGATTTTACCTCATACAGTTAAGTAACCGGATTTTTTTCGCATCAACTGATGAATGACTGAAAATGATGCTACTTAGTTACTTTCAACTGTGTGCATAAGCTCACGGGACAAAAAATTAGTCATTCTAGTGCACAAGCAACAATGAATCGTTAAGTTTCATTGGATGACGCAGGAGTCCAGTGACGCACTCAACTGCGTGCACACTGCTTCAACGTGATCAAAGGTGAGTAGCTATCAGTGATATATTTTTGTTTTAAGAGGAAATTGTGTGTAAATATGGATAAATGTGATAGAGTGGAAAAAAGTGGCAATTGCGTTTGGCTGTGCCCTTGGTCATACGGTGAATGAAGTTGCTGGATTTGTTGGTGTTTCGATGCTGACTGTTCAACGCGTCTACAAGCAGTGGTGTAAAACACGTGGTCACGAAAGACAGCGTCAGAATTGTGGTCGGAAAAAGATCCTGGATGAAAGGCACCAGAGACGTGATTCACGTCTTGTCAATCAAAATCACTTCCAAACCAGACAGGAATTGCTTCACTTAGTAAGTTAAGGTCCATCCCAACCTGTTCGCGAGAGAAAATTGCAATGGGAGCTGCAATGCAATAAACATTTGGAGTCAAACATCTCGTAAGAGACCATTGCTCACACAGTCGCATAAAGCTGCTCGACTTCAGTGGGTTAGAAGCCTTCGAACGTGGACCGTTGCTGACTGGCAGAATGTAATGTAGTCTGAACGAATCACGTTTTTACCTTTATTCAAAAGGCGCACGTTGTCGAGCGCAACGAAGAGCAGATGAAACAATTCCTCCTGACTGCATGCAAGGTCAGCATCAAGCCGAAGGTAGGTCTGTCATGTTTTGGGGTTGCTTTACTTATTATGGATAGGACCCCCCCCCCTAAGGTGGCCACTAACATGAAATAAAATGTTTATTTGAACAATGATTAGATATTGCCTTTCTGTCAACATCTTCATGAAGAGTGTGTTGTCGGTACCCCTATAATAATTAGTACGATTATTATAGAGGTATCGATTATTATCGATTAACATATATATGCATCTCATGAATGACAGAGTCGAGGTTCGAGTCCCAGAGTTGACACCACTTTATTTCATCCACTTCCTTCGGCAGATGAAGAATCTCTTGCCTTGATCTTTGCTGAGTTTGTTGGGAGTGCCCTGCATTCCGTAATTTGCGACCTTGGACCATTAGAATACGATACTCTCATTTGCGCATAGATGGTAGTACCATGAAGATGCTTATACAATCAAGTCCAGCATGTCCGATCTCTCCCGATAGATGAAACAACTATAGATAAACGTGGTTCCACGGTTCATGTGACTAAACACAATTCAACTACAACCAAACAAAACGCCTAGCTCCTATTTCCAGATAAATTTCCTTTTTACGGTTGAGAAACCATGCTAGTTATAAATGGTTTCAAAACTGTAAAGCTAACAAAAGTACTTTACCGTAGACATTACGGTTAATTGGATAGACAGACCGTGGTTGGTTTGTTTATCGTGATTTTAGAATGATAATTCTAAAAGCGTGTGACTGCTATTTGATAACTTTCTTTCAAAGAATTATTTCTAACCCATTGTCTGATACTTAACTTCTAAAAAGATCTTGAGAAGTAAGTTCTAAAATGTAATACATAAAAGTTACATTCAATTTTGAGAGAATCGATGCTATTGAGAAATGTTAAAGCTCCCAAATAAAGCATTCATACGGCTTAAATTTAGGACTTATCAGAGCCACCTTTAAATATAAATGTAAATGCATTTTAAATAGGTACTATCCCAAGTGCCATCATCTTTAACCATGCCATCAGTTACAAATGTTCATTAAAATGATAAGATAAATTACTGGAGCTCTCAATTTCTCATTAGGATAATAATGAATTGAAATCGTTTTCATATCATTATCTAACGGTTTGAAAAGGTTATAATTTTATTCTCAATGCTCATTAAGGTATAATAAAAGGAAAACTTTCATTTCACAGAAAAGTATCTGATCATCATCTTAATGGTTACGCGGCTTTAGAATTGACTTCACGTTTTAAAGAAATTTAATATCTTATAAGACATTTATTGCTTTTAAACATCTGCACTTTCTGCTTTTAAAAGGCAAAGACTGAAAATAAGCTCATTTGAAATTATAAAAGTATTCTATAATTCAAATATTCTAAACTTATTTTAAAATTTTCATTTAAATTTTAGATCTAGTAATATTTAAATACTAAAAAGTAATTCCTTCGATTTTTTTAAACTGAGTTCAATTAAATGAAATGGTTATGCTTTTTAAAAGTTGCATTCTTTGTTAAAGAAATGTAATATTTTACAAGAAATGTATTTTTTTCAAACATTTATAATACATACTTTTTGCTTTTTTTTAAAGTTATTTAGTTAAAATCATATTATAAATTTCATACACATTTATTTTACTTTTAAATGTAAAAATCTTAAAAGTATTAAATTACACTGATTCGTTTTTAGAGTTACTTAATAAAAACCATCATTCATCAATAATTATTTTATTAAAAAAAATATATTCATATTTTTTGAAGTTAGTTTATTAAAATCCTATTATAATTTCATCATGATTTATTTAATTCCAGATAGTAAACAACTATGGTGATTATTTTTAAAGTTAGTTCATTAAAAACATATCATTTCATCATATTATTCTCAATCGTAACAAATATAAAGCAAAATAAATTACAAGATATATTTCAAAATAAATGTTTCTTGGAAATTTACCAATATCCTGTTGCCAGTTAAAACGTTTGGCAAAAATTCAAAATTCTCTTATTTGCTTATAGTTTAAAGTTTTGCAACTTCTCTTACTAAAATAAATAATTTTTAGTTTCTGTAATTAGAAAACAAATAATGCATGATAAGATTAAAAAATTTTAAGATGCTGACTTCTGTACTATTATTAAAAATTATTTATCTATTTATTTATTACAAATGAAATATGCTTTTTACTTAAATCTGATATCCTGAATTCGGGTTAGAATAAGTGTAGCCTGATAAAGTTTCTTTATTTCATTATTAATAAATTCAAAATAACATCGATAGTTTTATATGAATCAAAGATTTAAAGGAAAACTAATTCATAACACATGCTTTTGCAATCAACTTGCATTATTAATTGTATGTTATTGAAATTTGAAGGCCTAAAATACTATTTTAATGCATGCTTAACAGCTCTGACTTCGACTTTGTTTTTCTATTTGTCATAAAGCTCAACATTTCAATAAAACAGTCTTACAGCACACATTGACCTCAGAAGAATAATCGCTAAAAGCATAACACTGCATGCAGTGGAGGTATAGCATTACACAAAAAATCGATTTGTAAGCTTTCTCCTATAAAACAACAGGTGGTAAGATACTTGAAGCCAAATAACTTTCTATGTAGGGAACAGCTAAACCTGAAAGTGCTTTTAGACTAGCTCCTATAAATTCTTGGTTTTTGTGGCCCATCCTACTTAATCAATAAATGCTAGAAAAAACATAACGTAAGAAAGTTATACATAAGATATTCTTATAAATTGTAGAAAATCAATAAACACTCTTGAAATTAAAGAGAAAAAACTCAAATTAAGCTATCTTTATCTCTGTAACAAGAAAGTTGATTTCATTTTTGCTTTCATTACGAAAAATTCCGAATCTCAGGACTTTTTTACCGTAAAAATATTTTTGCTGGAACACAATATGGAACAAAAACAATCTTATATACCACAATATTGTCAGTAATAATTAGAGTAAAATCACTAAATCGCTATCATTAAAATAATATTACTGTAAATGTCGATTTTAAGGATGTTGCACTTAAAGTTACTTACACCGTAATTGGATCCATAATTATTTTTGCATACATTGAGCACACATGCTACATTTTTGTGTACATTGAATGAGGTTTTTATCTTGAATTAAATTTTCTTGAAGAGTGATCTGAAGTAACTCTGGATTGAGGGTATCATTCTAACTCAAACTTAGAAAAATGCAGCATTTTAAGTTGATAATTTTATTGATTTATTAACATGAAACAGTGAATTATATTTCTGATAATTTTTCGCAATTTTGTTCAATATAAGTCGTACATGACATTAAAAATAAATCACATTTGAGTCAAATTACGTGATTTTAAATCGACAGCTAGTATAGTACGGAAATTTTATGTTTATATAGAGAAAAAAGATGGAACACTGTTGGTAAAACCATTCTATTTCTAACTATTTTTGGTAAACTATAAATTTTCCTTGCCAATCAGCAATTATTAAGTGTTCAGATATAAAATCTTGTATAATCGGGAATTTTAAAAATTACGGAAAGGTATGTTACAAAGCTTTTACTACTTTTTGTTTAAAATTTCAACTGGTATTCACAAAATCACGGGTATTAAGCTGTTTTATGTCTATTATAACTATTTCAAAAAAAAAATCATAGGATATTTTTCTCACTTTGTAAACAAGCTAAAGAAAGAGGATTTTTTTAAAAATTTCCGTTTTAGTTTTAAGCTTGAAATAGAAGTCGCATGATTGCCTCCCCCCTAATTTGCTGCAATATTTATTTAATACCTTGCCGATAAACAGACTGTTACATGAAAACTAAAAGGCTTTCAATTCAAACAATTATTGGATTAAATTTTAGTAATTATTTCATTAACATACATTTAGTTTCAAAGATTTTTCTCTCAATTCTATTAAAATAAATTAAAACCAATAATAATTTTCAGTATCCGTTAAAACTTCACTTACAGTTTTATTAATTTTTAAGTTACTATTAAGTTTTACTAATCTTTTAACTACTAAGAATTTTAATAATATTTGCAATTTTTTTATTTATTATTTTATTTAAATATGCTGGTCGCCACAATTTTGGGCAATGCTTATTATTAAAAAAATAACTTGCATGCTGTTAAAATAATGAAAAAAAAAGATATATAGATAACTAATATATTTAGAAATCGAGTTAAATGTGTTTATACTAATAATTATAATTGTAATTTGACAAAATCATATAATTATGTATTAAAGAAAAAATGATTTTGGATTTAAGACTTCACTAAACTATTAAAATTAATAAAACTAAACTAATCTTTCCTAAACTAGTAAAACTAATAAAACTAAACTAATCAATCCTAAACTAATAAAATTGATGAAACTAAACTGATCTTTCCTAAACTAATAAAACTAATAAAATAATAAAACTAAAAAATAACTATTGCGGTCAAGGGCGCCGGCAGAATAATATAAAAGGGGGTGCAACCCTCTAACAAACTACAATCCCCTCCCGCCGGAAAAAAAATTAAAATATTCCGCTATTACATTTTGTTTTGTTATTACATATACTTTCATATGTTCATTTTTTCAAGATACATTTCTTCATTGTTAGCAAGATATTTAAAAAAAAAGTACGAATTTCTTGTACTTGCAAATTTTGCCCAGAGGCGATCACGCTGGCGCTGGCTTAGCTACTGACTTTGAAACACAAATAACTACAAACAGTAGTTTCGTATACTAACGTGTTTGTGCACGCTTAACATTGGTATTTATTGTGTGGATGAAGTTTTACAGTTGAGAGAAGTCAGTTTGTGTTATACACTTTTGTTAAACTGAATAACTATAATAGAAAATATAATATCATTTACATTTTATTAAATGAAATTTAAAAATATAGCTTAGATATCTGCCAAGTTTGTGAATGCTCAGTGTACATAAAAAAAGAATCAAAGATGGCTCAGAATTCATTGAAAAAGTTATAAACAGATTTAGACAGCAAACAAGACGATTACAACTCTTGTTTGAATAAAAAAAAATTTAATTGTTACGTATCAATAATTACTTAATTATTTGTTTTTCCATAAAAATATGTTTAATAAAAAATTTTTATAACAAAATTTTTCTGTATCTTCTTAATTGTTTAAAAAAAAAGCCAGGGGGGTGCAAATGCACCCCCTTGCACCCGCTGCCGGCGCCCTTGATTGCAGTTAAGGAACCTTAAGGCGGAAAGAAATTTTATAGAAGCAAAATTTATCATGTTATTTTTCATTTGTTTCAAGCTGATGAGAACGAAGGAAATTTGGATCGCAATCATGGGATTTTCTTAACAATAAGAATGCATTAACAACAAAGGAATGTGAATTTATGCACGGAGGAAAAAGGTACGGTCAAAACTTATAGAATATGGGAAAGTTTACCGTGTTTCTGCCTCTGCGGTAGCACCGAAAATCTCAGTAATTTTTACCGAATAAAATTAGATATTTAAAATTTGGTATTTTTTTCCAGATATCTTACATTACGGTATAGAAACCATTTATGCGGTAAAATGTACTTCTTAGTTTCGTCTTTTTTTACGAAATGTGTGACCATAACGATGCATTACAATAATACAAAAATACGAAATTCTAACAATTTCAAAAATCGGAATTTCCAGCAAACAGATGGCATGTGAAGAGAAAAGTACCAAATTCATGGCTTAAATGCCATATATTCTGGTTTTATTAACCAGGATCATGTTGTTTTTTTTACTAGAAATGCCATTATCATTACCATATAGAACTGTAATTTTACTAGAGCTTTTTTTTCGATCTGTAGGTAGTATTTTATAATAAGTTCAGGAATAAAATATATCTCAAAAGACAAATTTCAGAGGATATTGGAATGTTCTAAGCTGAATAGACTACCGAGCATTATACTTCTTTCTGTACTATAAACTTCAACGACATTGTGTTAATTGCTCAAAAATAATTATTAGATAAATTGATCAAGACAAAATATTATTTTAAATTACAATCGCAAATTCTTTGTAGCTTTCCCTTTTATTCTGTATTGAAAGGAGGTTTACTTCATTGTTTGAGAACGTGGAAAAAACATGGAACTTATGAGATGTACACACAAAAAGGAAATATTGCTATTTTACATTTTTGGAGGATTTCTACGAATAAAAGCTCCTTTGCATTTGAAAAATTTATCTTCAAACACCTACGTCAAGTAAACATGTGGCAAAGAAGGGAATATTCGTTTTATTTTGCTGTATATCGAAAGAATATTTGAATAATGTATCAAAGGAATATTATAAAAATATGTTCAAATATAAGAAGGTATACGCAGCACTAGATTATGAAAATGCATTTTATATTAAAATATATAAAAGTTTACGGTTAGAAGTTTTAATTATATTTCGATGGCATAGCAATGCTAATTAACACACAAGCAATTTATATATTTTACTGCTAACATTTTTTCATTGTATTATCTGCAGGCATTATTTTTACTTTGTTTTTAATTAGAAATGATAAAAAATGAAATTTAAAACAAGCATTTTGTGAGTGGATGCATATATTATAACATTAAAATAAAAGTTTCTGATGATATGTGGATGGTGTTGTCAGATGACACTTGTCATATGGTACCATTTAGATGAGTGGTGTTGTCAGATGATACCATTTATCTATCAGGTCGGATAACTTGACGGATGAATGGTATTTTCAGATGGCAAGAAGTCAAAATTACACAAAGGCTATTTTGATTTTGCAAAACAATTCTCAAACGCTGCAAGACTTAAATCCGTTATGGGAAAAACTCCATAATCTTAATAATGCAGTAAGAACCCATAATAAGTCAGAATCTTTGATAAGCCAGAGCCTATGAGCCGCGGTTTCTTAGGCGTTAGGAAACTCGCCTTCCAAATAGGTGTCCCAGGTTCGAATCCCAGTGGTTTATACGTATTTTTTCCTCGGTTCGCCCCGACCACAGCTCAGACCTAAAATATCCTCAGTAGTAAGCGGATAATGGGTTATAATTCCCTTGTCTTTAGGATAACCGTTGGAGATCTTCGTGGTTTTCCTTTCCATGTAACACAAATGCGGGTTAATTCCTACGCAAAAGTCCACCATGAAGGCTAGCTTGTCCTAATGCTTGATTAAAGAATTCCCTTGCATCAAAGTTGGGTTCGAAATTACAAGGCTACGGAGTTGAGCACTGATTGTCGTAAACTCAGAATTAGGTCGGCTGCTCGATAATTATTTAATATAATCTAAAACAAAGTCAGAGTCAAGGAAATACAAATGTGATTTTCATCAATGAGACACTATGGCACAGTGATTATTTTAGATTTTGATTATTTTCTTTTTAAGAAAAAAATATTTTATGTATTTTTTTTATGTTTTCCTAGGCAGTTCAAAGATAATATAAATATCTGAAACATGAAAGTTTTCCTTCCTGATTTCCCCATATACTTTCATTTAACATCGATTGTCTAAAAAAAAATTCCGAAATCAGCTTTGTTTCTGGCGTAAAACATCAATGTTAAACGTAAGTAAATGTTTTAAAATAGAGAATGCTCAGCGTAAATGCGTTTATATCCCTTACCAGCATTCAACACTCTTTTCTTATCACATCACACTGAATAAAGGATATTTCTATGCATTTTCTATTGATTCGTGGCAACATGAGACTTTAAAAACGACGTGTTTTTGGGGTTGAAATTCCTCCAATTATAAATTCTTTCTATTATTTTTTGGACAGTCTCTGCTTTAATTTTTCATTATTTAGGTGACTCAAAGAGAAAGGAATGAGATTGAAGAGTTAGTTGTACGACAATAGCTGTCGATATCTATTCAAAACCATTTTTTTCTTAGATTTATCGAATAAAAAAGAACTTCCTTTCCATTTATTACCGAATGAATTCCAACTACAAGAAATTATTTTTGTAAGAACTGGAAAATATTATCACTTGTGCCAATGTTACACATTTTACAGAAGATGGACCCATTGGATGCACTGATAAATGCTACTACATCTGATTAAAATTCTGGATGAGTTTTTTTTTAAAACTCTGTCGCTTTTCATGCAGTCCAGTTTCACTCTTTTCTAAGTTGCTATTTTTAGTTGATGGCTACCAAACGATTTATAATATTTCAGCATATGGTGATATTAACTAATTAAAATGAATTCCTCAAATCTTCGAAACCAAGTTTCAAGAAATTTCTAGTCAATCACGTGGATCAGTAATAAAATTATCAAAATTAGAGTTTATTTAAATAGTCCCTTTGCCCCTGCATTATTTTTTTTTAAATTTACACGTGTATTACTTCTTATGTTTTTTATATTTACTTAGTAGAAGAAAAGTTTTACTATAAATTTTCTTACAAATTTGGTTTGATTATTTATTTATTTTAAAGTGCAACGGCTAAGAATTTTGCAATGAAGCAATAAATTTAGAAGTTAATAGTTCAATTGGTATTCAATCTAAGTAGCTACGGAAAAAATAATTGTTAAAATTGAAAATTTACTAAAGATAATTAATACATTTTTGCTGCAACATGCGCTGCTAACACTTCTAGATAATCTTTGATTTAATCAACGAGTTAATAATAAGAATAAAGTATTACAAATTATGTGTTTACCGCTTTTGGTTGATACTATATTCAAAGGAAAACTTAAATTTATAAACTGCTTTAAATTCTGTCGAATCTATTCAAAATTAACAACATTCTCGGTTGTAAAGGATTTCAATATACTCAATCTATTCCCTATGGACACAAAACCTGTCTTCCTAAATAAACCATGTATTAACCCAATGACTTCCTTTGAAAAGACAAGTTCAACTTGCAGTCGTAATTGTGTAAGAGTCAGGCTATTGTGTCACTCGACTTTCGCAAACAAAGACATTTAATCAATCATTAATAAACATTCACTTCACATTATTGAGTGTTTTTGTTGTTAAATGTATCGAAAATTATGTAATAAAGAAGGATAATAAGGTAAGGGAATCATGTATTACTCATGTATTAACATATTACGTATAATATATATATATATATATATATATATTTCGATCTTGTAAAAGCAATAAAAAGAAATATAATTCTCCAAATAAAAAGAAAATATGTAGAGATAATTATATATTTCGGATAGTATATAGAATTCGGATAGAAAGCTCTGCGACTTCAGTGGGTCCCCAAACGTGGACAGTTGCTGACTGGCGGAATGTAATATGGTTTAAGGAATCACGTTTTTGCATTTATTCAAAAGACGGAAGTCTGCGAGTGCAACGCAGACCAGATGAAGCATTTCATCCTGACTGTGTGCAAGATCAGGTTCAATCCGGTGCTGCATCTGTCAGGTCTTGGGGGTCTTTTTCTTATTATGGATTGGGTTCCCTCGCTGAGGTGGCCACAAACATGATCCAACGAGCTTATTTGAACGTTATGGACAATTTGGAGTTGCTTTTCAGTCACCCTCTTCATACAGAGTGTGTTGTCGATACCATTACTTTTCAAGATAACAGCAGCAAATTTCATAGGGCTGGAAGTATATGTGACTGGTTTTACGAACACTTAGATACTCAATTAAATCTCGGCTGACCTTCAAAATCACCTGATTTGAACCCCATTGAAAAATTGTGGGACAAGTTGGAACAACGGGTAAAACGCCAAAATCAGCATTCTCATAATTTGGTGAATTTGCGCCATCAAATCCTCAACGAGGGGTTTAAACTGAATTCGACGTACTTTCAATACCTTGTGAGCTCACTTCTTAACAGAATCCAGGGGTTATCAAATCCAGAGGTGCTATTACAAGTTATAAAATGATATTTTTCATGATTTCTCTAAGGGTGAAAAAAAAAAATTTCCGGTATGCTTAATATTATACTGGATAGTTTAAAGAAGTGTTATATTTATTAAGGTTGATATTAAACTATACAATTTTAATTATTTTAGGAAATTAACATTTTTTATAAAAATAGAGATAGAGAGCGAGAGAAATACATGATTTGCTTGTTTTGCACAGATTTTTTGCCACGAATTTGCACGAATTGGATTCGCACATTGTAAAAATATTAATTAACAAAGGAGGTTTTAGTAAATTTACTAATAATAACATACATGATTAGTAAATTTACTAATAAAGGTAAGTTTTAGTAAATTTACTAATAAAAGTAAGTTTTAGTAAATTTACTAATAATAACTTAATAATTTTAAATCGAACTTAATTAGTTTAGTTCGGTATTGTAGTATTATTATTAATCGATAATGAATCGATTAATGAGATGATTATAAATATTTTATTATATGTTGGATGGCAACAGCTACAGGAGATAGATAGAACAGCAACGATGAATAAATTACTTACTTACTAACCTTCTGAATAAGATGTCTTGTATTAAAGCGATGAAACAACACTTCAATGGTGACTATGCGGACGATTTGAATTGATATTAATTATACCCATCAAGAATTTTGTTTAGTTGATTCTGATCTCAGTTTGAAAAAAAAAAAAAATCTGGTGACGCCATTCAGACTTCTTTCGCCATGTCTGAGGTAAGTGCTGTACAAATACCACTATATAACAGATCAGATCCTGCTCTTTGGCTTATTATGTGTGAAAGCACGTTTAGATTGGCATATCCCAAACCTGTAACAGAATCTATAACCAAATATAATTACATTGTTTCTCAATTACCGCCAGAGATTGCCCCGATTGTACGAGATATTTTAATGAATCCTGATGCTACAGATCCTTACAATAATTTAAAAACAGAATTAATTGTTAGATCAGGCGAGTCATCGCAACAAGAAATTCGCCAACTTTTGTCTGGTGAAGAACTGGGTAACAGGAAGCCTTCCGAACTATTAAGGATTATGAAACGTCGTGCAGAAACATTAAAAGTCCCTGAAAAGCTTATGTTAGAATTATTTTTGCAGCGTTTGCCAACATCAGTACAAACGATTTTAGCAGCTGTTTCAGATTTAACTTTAGAAAAAGCAGCCGACATTTCCGATAAGATATTAGAAGTCACGCCAGTTCCCATGGAAACCCACTCTATAACTGAAAACGATTCAAATTCAATGGAAGAGAAATTACTTCGCCAAATAAAAAAATTAAATGAAAGAATTGACAAACTTGAAATTTCTCGCTCTCGTTCTCCTTATCGCAGGAACAGAAGTAATAGTGTTAAAAAACGAGATTCATCTGTTTGCTGGTACCATCGCAATTTTGGAAACAAATGTAAACCAGGAAAATGCGTTATGCCATGTAAGTTTCGGGAAAACGGAGTTGGCGAAGAATAAACGCGACATGTTCTTTGCCACAAACATCGCGTCGCCTGTTCATTCGAGACCGGACAACAAACTTATCATTTCTGGTCGATACTGGATCCGACGTGTCCATTCTCCCGGCAAATTATATTCAAAAAAGAAATAATCCTCTGCAAACAGTTTTCGCTGCTAATTCTACACCAATTAATGTTTATGGACAAAAAACACTTTCTTTAGATTTCGGATTAAGACGAATTTTTTCTTGGTCATTTTTTATTGCTAATATTACGACGCCAATTTTAGGTGCCGATTTCCTTCACTCTTTTGCTTTAGTGCCAGATTTACGCAATAAATGTCTAAGAGATTTGACGACTAAATTTAAAACAAAAGGTCATGTTAAGGAAACAATTTTGCATTCAGTTAAAACAATATCAGGTGATTCCGTGATTCATTCACTTTTAGCAGAATTTCCCTCAATTACTAAATTACCGGATCCCAATCAACCCGTAAAACATAACACCCTTCATTTTATAAATACGGTAGGTCCTCCAGTAGTAGCAAGACCTCGCAGATTAGCTCCGGATAGACTAAAAATTGCAAAATCAGAATTTAAAAAAATGATGGAATTAGGGCACATAAGACCATCTAGAAGTAATTATGCATCCCCACTTCACATGGTCCCAAAAAAGGGAACACTGGAGTGGAGGCCAGTTGGTGATTTTAGGGCACTAAATGCACAAACAGTGAAGGAAAAATATCCCATTCCTTGTGTAGCTGATTTCACATCTGAACTGCATGGCGCCAAAATTTTCAGTCACATTGACTTAGTAAAGGCCTATCACCAGATTCCAATTAACCCTGATGACATTCATAAAACGGCCATTTGTACACCTTTTGGACTATTCGAAAGTACACGCATGCAGTTCGGACTGTGCAACGCAGCAGCTACATTCCAAAGATTTATTGACGAAGTCACTAGAGATTTACCTAATATTTATGCATTTGTCGACGACATATTAATCGCGTCTAAAAATCATAGTGAACATATACAAAACCTTAAGAATTTATTTGCAAGATTAGAACAATATGGTCTTTGTATCAATGTTGAAAAATGTACATTCAGTAAAAATTCTTTAAATTTCTTAGGCTTTAAATTAACAGAATTAGGAATCGAACCTCTACCCGATCGCGTACAATGCATATTAGAATTCCCTCAACCTTCCAATTTAACACAACTTCGCAGATTTTTAGGCATGTTTAATTTCTATCGCAGATTTATCCCAAAAGCCGCTGATATCCTTAATCCTTTAATACAATTTTTAGAAGGAAATAAAAAGAAAAATCATTCTAAGGTCAAAAATGAGCCATTAAAATGGAATGAAAACGCAGAAAAATCCTTCTTAAAGGCAAAGGAAGCAATCGCGCAGGCAACCCTCTTAAAACACCCTATTCCTGGTGCAAACTTAAGCTTATGGGTCGACGCATCGGATTTTGCAATAGGGGGTTCATTAATGCAACTTTCAGAGGGGAAATGGGAGCCTTTAGCTTTTTACTCGATGAAATTAAATAATTCTCAAAAAAAATGGTCAACCTATGACCGCGAGTTATTTTCTATTTATTCGGCAATAAAAAAATTCAAACACATGTTAGAGGGCAGAGAATTTCAAATATATACTGATCAAAAACCACTAATCTATGCATTCAAACAAAATCCGGATAAATGTTCCCCAAGACAACTACGCCATTTAGATTTTATATCTCAATATTCAACTGACCTTAGACATGTACAGGGACCCGAAAATATAGTAGCCGACACACTTTCGCGTATAGAATTAGATTCAATTACTAAATCGAATTTTCTGAATTTTCACGATCTGGCGAAGGCTCAACAAACTGATGCAGAAATTCAAGATATTATTCAAAATAAAAATTCTTCTCTTCATCTTGAACTCAAACCATGTCAAAATACAGACATTGACTTAATATGCGACAATTCAAATGGTTCTCCACGCCCATTCATTCCGACAACATTTCGAAGACAAATTTTCGAGCACTTGCATGGCATATCACATCCTGGTATTACAGCTACTACTAAGCTCATCTGTGCCAGATATGTTTGGCCAAATATGAAGAAAAACATAAAAGAATGGGTGAAATGCTGTGAACCTTGTCAGCGTTCTAAAATTCAAAGACACACCAAAGCTCCTCTAGGAACATTCAGCTTACCTGATGCTCGATTTCAACAAATACACGTCGACATTGTAGGCCCGTTACCTTCATCTGATGGTTACCGCTACTTATTAACAATGATCGATAGATTTTCAAGATGGCCAGAAGCCATACCGATTGTGGACATGCAAGCCAAAACCATCTGTCGTGCAATTTTCCACACTTGGATATCTCGATTTGGATGCCCTTCGATAATTACAACAGATCAAGGTTCTCAGATGCGATCATCTTTATATCGTGAGTTTTCCGGAATGTTAGGAACAAGCCGAATTCGTACGACAGCATACCATCCCATTTCAAATGGCATTGTGGAAAGATTTCATCGCCACTTAAAATCATCAATAAAAGCGCATGAAAACTCACAGTGGACAGAAGTACTTCCAGTAGTCCTTTTAGGAATCCGTACTGCTGTAAAGGAGGATATCAACGCATCGTGTGCGGAACTGGTATACGGAACAACTCTTCAACTTCCAAGCGACATGCTAGAAACATCCATCATTCCACCATGTGATGATATTTTTGTTGATCGTCTTAGAAACACCATGCGTGAATTGAATCCAATTGCAACATCTGCTCATGGACGAACTACATTTTACGTTAATCCCTCACTAAGCACTTGTTCTCACGTGTTTTTAAGAGTGGATTGTGTAAAACCTCCCTTATGTCAACCCTATACAGGTCCACATAAGGTTTTGAAGCGATCAGCTAAAAACCTTACAATTCAACTAAATGGCAGGCAATCTACTGTGTCCATAGACCGTGTAAAGCCAGCATATTTGATTCCTACTACAGAGAAGGTTGAATCAAACTTACGGGTTGTAAAACCTGGAATTTCCAAATCTTTACATACAGAAAAAAATCATTCTCCCAAGGAACCCGACAAAATTGTGACTAGGTCTGGAAGACATGTACACTTTCCAGCAAAACTGGCAACTTATGTTAGTTATTAACATTATTAGCTAAGCAAGGTTGTTAGTATAAAATATTATTTTCAATGATGTAAATAGAGTAATATTCAAAATTTTATGTAAAATATTATGTCGTTTCAGAGTATAATTCTCTGACACTGGGGGGATACTCTGTAGTATTATTATTAATCGATAATGAATCGATTAATGAGATGATTATAAATATTTTATTATATGTTGGATGGCAAAAGCTACAGGAGATAGATAGAACAGCAACGATGAATAAATTACTTACTTACTAAACTTCTGAATAAGATGTCTTGTATTAAAGCGATGAAACAACACTTCAGTATCCATTGTTTTTTATCAAATTTCGAAAGAATTTATCTATTTGGCTTTTCGGATGAATAAACATTTCTACATATTCTTATAATTTTATTCATTTGATTAAAAATGGTATTTAAATAGACATTTTCAGAAGTATTAAAATTATAAATAATTGATTTATTTATATTAGAATTAAAATCACTTCTCTTACCGTATAAATCAACAGAGCAGATATTTTCTTCTTTTATAATACCCATATCCAAAAAATAAAAATTTTATTATCATCATGATTTCGATGCAAGATTAATTCCTCGGGGTAAATATCATTTGATAAAATAGTAAAATCTTGAAAATTAAAGATAATTAAACCATCAATAAATCTAGAAAGAAATTAATATTAAGAGTATAATTTTTTCCTTAATAGTGAAAAAATAAATTTTCCAAGAGAGATGAAAGATGAAAAATTAGATGCGTGTAGCATTCCATTAATTTGAAAAAAATATGTTTAACATTGTAAAGATTAAAGAGACATAAGTTAATTAGAAATTCCCAATAATAAAAATCACAATTGAGGATACTTCTAAAATCATAGTAAGAACTCAGAAGAACATCTTATAGTTTATAAAGAGTAATATTATTGAAAAGATCCTAGAAACAAAAAGTTGCAATAGAATTAATTTTATTTTGTATAAATCGGTTAATTATTACTGATAATTTAAAATTATCTTAAATCTGTTGATTATTAGCGATAATCTTAAAATAACTTATTTAATAATATTGTTAATAATTTTATATAAGTAGGTAGAGAAAATGATGCCAGGTTTAGTTAGACAAGTATTAGAACTACTTGTGTTTGTTCTATATTTTATAAAAATTTTATAACATTTTGGACTGATAAATAAGTAAGGAAATTATCTATTCCTTTTTTTTTTTACCTCTTATATAAAGTTAAAAAATTTTTAATGATAAAATCATTATTTAAATTATTAAGCTTAAAATTTTTGCTATTTCTCTATTTCTGTATTTTAAAGTTCAACATAGATTTTTTTTGAACACAAGATTGCATAATTATTATTAGCTTTGTCTATAGAGTAATTACATTTTTTTTGTAGTTGCTTAATTCATTTTAGAAAAAAAATTGTTGAATTGTGACTGTTATTTATATTTTCATTTTTACTGAAAACAAAGCTTTTAAAGTAATAATAAACAGCCCTCTTCTAGTCTGTTAACAAAACTAAAGGCAAAAAGAGTCTATTCGATAATTTTTTTAAAAAAAAATATTGATATCGTTAAGAACGTATTCTAGAAATTTATTGAGTCTAAAGATTATGTCTTTTTTTATTAAATTCCGAATTTCTAAATTTTCAATAATATTTAATTTACCAATAATAATATGTTTATGATGTTTATAAAGAAAAGCAAAATATTTCTCTTCTTCACAGTAATATTCATAATCGGATCTATTAATTTTCCCTAAATACTTGCTAAAATTATTATAATTAAATATAATTCTACTAAGAGATTTATTATACACTCTATAACAAAAAGTCGGCGCACCAAGAAGGAGTCGTCCGATTGAAACGAAAATTAGTGAATAGGAAGACAATGTACAGAATAGTAAATGATTAAAATTTCAGAACAATTGAATCATTTATTGCAGAGTTATAGTAACAAGTTCAATAAGGTGTTGACCCTGCTCTAGCCTGGATACAAGCTGCCACACGGCGTGGTATAGACCGCTAGAGCTCCCGGATGATCTCTTGCGGTATTTCCCGCCAAATTCGATCCATTTGTCGAATGAGGTCATCAATATTCTGTGCCAGATGCAATCGCCTTCCCATCATATCCAAGACATGCTCGATGGGAGAGAGATCTGATGATCTGGCAGGCCAAGGAAGAGTTTGACAAGCTTGCAAACAGTTCATAGCAACACGTGTCGTATGTGGTCAGGCATTGTCCTGCTGAGAAACCAGCCCAGGGCGCTGAAAAAGGAACGGTAGCAAAACAGGTCTTAGGATGTCGTTGACGCACCGTTGTGCAGTAAGTGTACCTCTAATGACGACCGAAGGGGTCCGGCTGTCAATGGAAATGGCACCCCAGACCATAATGCCTTGTTGAGGGCTGGTGTGGCGTGCAATAGTGAAGGCAGGATCCCTCTTCTGCCCTGTGCGTCTCCAAACACGTCTTCGATGATCGTCAGGACACAGTTAGAAGCGGTATTCGTCGCTAAAGACTATACGTACCCAGTCGGCATCATTCCAGCCCATACATGGCAGTACTTTTACTTTCGTTACTTGTACCACCGGTACAAGTAAAAAGTACGTACTTTTACTTGTACTTCGTTACTTTTTAAATTTAGTACTTTTACTTGTACTTTCGTTACTTTTTTAGGGAAAAAGTAAAAGTATTTGTAACGGAAATATCGAATGAAATCGTTACTTTTTTCTAAAACTCGGTAAGCTTTCTTAAAAAAAAAATAGCTGTGAATGCAATATATATGCATTTACAGCTAACTTCGTGCTTAAATACCTTCTGTTTCAACTTATACTACACATTCAATTAAGAGTAAAACAATTTTAAATCAATGGTAATTTAATTAAATAAAAATAATAAACTAAAAATAAAGTCACTAGATAAAATTTCTTTTTCGTGCAAATCCATAAAAATTTTGATATTAAAATTATATTTGATTTTAAAATTATATTATACGATTACATTATAAAATTATATTATAATATTCTTGCGAATTTAAAAATAAATTAATATCCATAACTTTCAAAATTAAAAATAATTAAATAAATAACAACAATTTTGCAAAAACATTAAAGAACATAAGAATATTATTCAATAAAATTTCAGGTAACTTTGAATTTTCGATTTCCTAGAAATGTACTTTTAAATCGTTACTTTTTTTGTTTAGTACTTGTACTTTTACTTGTACTTTTTACTCGTTACTTTTTAAAATAAGAACTTTTAACTTTTTACTCGTTACTTTTTTTAAAAATACTTGTACTTTTACTCGTTACTTTTTAAAAGTAACGTTGCCATATATGTTCCAGCCTGATCTGTTCAAACATTCATGCATACGAAATTTCAAAGCAATCGGATGATTGCTTCTTGGTGCGTCGATGTTTTTGTTATAGAGTGCATTTAAAGCTTTTAATTATGTCAAAATCTTTAATTGGAATTTTTTTTTCAAATTTTCAACCATATTATGAAATTTAATCTAATCGAAAATAAAGTTTTGAAAGTAAATAACGAAACATAAATTATCTTGTAGATAGTACATATTTCGGATACTTATCAAAGCGACTATGTGATTGTCAACACTCACCGCCAGAAGACAAACTCCAATTTCGGTTATTCACAGTAAGATATACTTTAAGTATATGCTTTTCTTTTAAATGTGGCTTAAATTTGGCATATTTTTAAAGCATTCTTTGATTTCTAAATTTGTATTTAGTACACCTTACCTGCTTCAATTTAAAACTTTCAAAATCCTGTATCAGAGCAAAAAGGATGTTTTGACTCATGTTTCAACACTTTAGCTGCTACCCTTTTCAAAAATAAATTCAATTTTTGCAAACATTCAACCGTGTCAAGTGGAGAGAAAAAAACATATTGAAGCTGATATTTTTTACCTGCATTTTTTGAATAAAAAAATACAAAAGAATTCTTAGTGACTTTACCCATATCAAAGACACCCTATATTTTACGAAAAAGGATTTTTATTGTTGCTATATATTTCTTTCGAAACCAATTTTTTACAGAGATAAAATAGAGTTGGAAACAGCAATAAAAACTGCACGAGGTTCCAAGACGGCTAAAAAGACACACATATTTTTAACTTCCAAAAAGAGTTCTTAAAATAAAATGTGACATCTCTTCTTTTTTTCTACTTTTATTTTCAATATTGAAATGGACAGTTTCTTTTTCCCTTCTCCAGTTCAATAGGATGCATAAAATGAAAGAGTTTTTGCAATTATTTGAATCTATGGAAACAGTCTCTTCTCTGCCTCTCCGAAAAATGTTTGTGAAGTATTATATCTGATAGCTCTTAAGAAAATAGGAATATTAAATCTAAACGAATTTATTTCAAATTCAATGTATTTAATGCTAAAACATTATTTTCATTTTCTATTTAGACTGCTATAAAATCAAGTAACTGAACAAAGAAATTGCTAAAATGTAAATACAATAAACGTTGATTTTAACATTTATAAATAGCTCCATTAATTCATACGAATTGCAATTTAAGTCGTATAAACTTTTTGTTTGACATGAAGTATTCTATTGTTATTTCTTATTGCAATGAATCCTTCTTCTTTTTTCAGTTGAAAAAAATGGAACAATGTAAAAGGATGATCAAATTATACTTTCTGCAAAAAAAATATCTGCCTCTGATAAAAAAAAAATCTGAAAAATAAATATGCAGCTATAAATTAGTTTTAAGCTGCAATTGTCTATAAATTAGAGTTCCTATTTCGTATTGAAACAATATTGGAATCAGTAATCTCAACTGAAATACCCAAATATCTTTAACCGGTCCGGTAATCGATTTGATTTCAAACATCTGATTAACAATATGGCATTTAATATCTAAAATATCTGTTTGTCACCGATAGCAGATACTCCAGATGGTACTGATTTGAGGCATACGTTTTTTTAGGCTAATAAAGTTATTGGGTTACTTACTTATCTGTCTAGCTAACCATGAAAGTGCTATTAATTACTATTAATTTTAAGTAAATTTGAAGTAAGCATGAAAGAAATTTTCTGCTAAAATGGACAGATTCCAGCAAATAAATCTGTTTTTTTTAGTTGATTTTAAAGTTTATTTTGTCTTTAAGGTTAATAATAACGGAACATAACTTTTCGAGTAAATATTTTCAAATTGTTCCTTCCGCTTAATATTGTTTTTAGTTTAAATGAATCTGAAATAACAAAAAAAAACATATTGAATTGTTTTGAATCGAAACAAATATAGTACAATGTTTCACACAGCTTAATCATTGTATCCTATCTGCATTTTTATCAAACAAGATATTAATTTTAAAAAATAATAAAATAGATGATTTTCATAAACATCGTTATTTTTCTTTTTCTTAATCCTTTACTTTTATTTACTCACGTGGAACGAAATTCTGGTAAAGTTGCGGTATTGTATAAAAGTGTCATTCCTGGTACATTTAAAAAGAAAAGAAAAAGAAAAACAGGCGTCATTCTACTTATAAAACTAAAATGTATGGTATTTTAAACATTAATTTTATTATTAAAATGGTGGCGGTTAATCATAAATTCTCGTTTTCAAAGCTATAGCCCTTATTATGAAACATTTAGTAAACTAAACAAAACTGAAAAGTAAATTTTATCAAATATATGATTTTTATGTCATACTCTAAGGCATCATAATAAAATTACCGAATTTTACCACGTTTGCCAAATTTTAACACACATTATGAAATCATATTTTGTAATTAATTTTACCAAAATCAATTCTAAAGCACTTCCGTAAGAGCTACTTAACTCTTGTTTCCCATAGAGTCAGAAACACGGCAAACTTTACCTCATTCTGGTAGTTTCGAAAATAATTTTTCCTCAGTAAGATTTATATTCTAAACAAATTAATGATTTGAATCTGCAAAAATTACCATATAAAATTGTTGTAAACTTGAAAAAGAAAATTTTTAAACAGGTGACATTTAGGGTGTCTTACAGACCAAAAATTAAAAACTTCATGTTTTTTTTTTCTTCATTTAAATATACAAAGGCAAATTATACAGTATATAAATCATTGATTTGGTAAATTCTCCGTTCATACAGTAACGATTTTAAAAAAAATTCTGGTTTTCAAAATTACAGCTCTTATAGCCACACATTTAGTAAAAATTACAAAACTGAAAAGTAAATTTCAACGAATGAATGGTTTTATGCCTTACTCTAAGGCATCCTGAATAAAATTTACTAAAATTTACCTCATGAGCCAAATTTTACCTACTTTACCTATTCCGTTTTTTACCTACTTTATTTCATATACTGGTGACTCCATTAATATGAGCAATACTTCCAAAACACTACTTAACTGTTTTTTCGTATAAAATTTTATAATATAGAAATACCACATCTTAATTGAGAATGTAAATCTTGTTTTTGGTTTACCTTTTTTTTAATTTTAAATCTTTTAAATGATAATAAAAAAGAAACTTTTTTCAAGCGTTTTCAACAACAACTGCGTGTATTTGACACATCATATGACATAGGAAGAAGAAACAGATGGTTTTGTAAACTTCAAATTCCAAATTGTGCTTCAAGTGATTAATTGTAGCGGTAGAGCGGATGCGAAATGAAAATGTTATAATTAATCTTAAAAACGTCACTTTGGGCGGGAAATACATAATTTATTATGAACGTTCAAGTGGATATACGTCATTTTGTAGTAGCTCTTTTGTCGAAAAAAATTGAAACAAAGTTGTTTTTGTGGAAACATTCTCTCCACAAAATATCATGTACCTATCGCTACATTTTTTTATTCAGTTAAAACGTTACGTTTTATATAATTCATGACAGTTTTTATTTATTTAATCATGGATTTTCAGAAACAGATTTAAGGCAATAATATGAGCTTATTTCATGAAAGTTTTACATTATCTTTATAATTATTGTTTTCTATCAAAAACAAATATTTTTAATATTTCAATATAAGGTTTTTTATGATCTGTTTATTCTATTCTGAACTAAAAATAATGCTCTAAATTGTATTCACTATAAGAACTCTTCCCTTTTCATAAAATATCTGTTGCATTTATTTTATTCAATACTCTTTGAATTGAATTTTTTCAATCATTAAGCAAAAGAATAATTTATTTGAATATACGTTTTATTAATCGATAAAAATATTTCTCTGAAATATTTGCTTGAAAAATTAAATTTCTATTCTAAAATTTTCTTTTCCAAGGCTAAGATTTTTATAATTCATTAGAATTTCAAGAACAAAATGAAATGAAAATTATAATTTAAAAGAAAATCACCCTTACATATTTTAGTTTCTTATCCGTAAATAGTTTCTAATCGCAAGTAAATTATATATTATGGAATTTTATGTTAAAGGGAAATATATGTTAAAAAAATGTATGCTAAAAATGCTTGCTAATGTAAAATAAATATATATATATATATATATGATTACATTCCGTATAAAAAAATTATAAGTGGAAAATGATGAAAAGTATTTTTTATTGTATCCTTAAATTCATTTTTGTATTCTAAATGACTTATACAAATGCCCTTTTGATAATAATTAATGATTTAAACAAATTGTAATTTAAATCCGTTATCTTATAACTTTGAAATAAAATATTGAAAAAAAAATTTTATTATGGAAAATGAATTTCGAGATTTTTGTTTCTTTTTCATATTAGAAATTGCAAACTTTGCATGATTGAAAATTTATATATTATAATTAGTTTAAAAAATAAAAAATAAAGTCCATTACATCAAAATTTTATTTGAAACGTTGACGCAATTATTAAAAACAGATATTTAGCTAGTAAAGTTAATTTTTTTTAAAGATAAAAATGCAAGAATTTGGCTGAAATGTGTGTGAATATGTTTTATTAAATTTAAGTTTAGTAGTTTATTTATGATACATGAATAAAATAATACATAAAAGTTGTAATAAGCAGAACATTTCAGAAAACTTTGAAAACTTTATTATTCTTTTCTCTTTAAAATGTAAATTATTTTAAGAGCAAATTATAACTAGTTTTATTGTCGAACAAATTATAACTAGTTGTATCACCTTCTGGAGCTACTTCAGTGTTGTAATGGACTGCAAGACGCCTTATGTTAGAGAAGACAATGGTGGGCGTAATTTTAAAAAAAAGTTTTATAAATAGATATGAAGTGCACATATCAGCATTCAAAATTTTAAACTTTTAATTAGGAATTATTTTGAATGAGAATGATGATCTACCAAATGATTTACCAAAAATTGAAAACAAAGATTGTTACATTTTAAGCAGTTAGAATTATTTTTTTCATCAATTATATTAATATTTACCGCTAGAAAATGCAGGATTGAAATATTTTCAGTAAAAAAAATTTATGCTTAAAAAAGATCAATTTTTCACTTCTGAGAATGCCCCCCCCCTTCTCCTAAAATAGAGAGTTATTTAAAACTTTTATAATGACTTCTGACTTGTTTTTACACTTGTGTTTTCAATATAAATACTTTTATAAAACTTGGGATTGTTGCATTTAAATTTAAATCATTACATAGTTACGTTTCTAGTTTAAATTAAATTTTATTATTATTCTTCCGTCAACTGACTTTTCATACCGTGACTATCAATTTTTCCTTGTGAATATAATTAGAATGCGTTTCGGCCGTTAGTAATCTTTTGTCACAAAATTAGATTTTCTAATATGTGGAAACCATTTACTTGGACTCATCTTGGAGATAGCCAATTTAGCTTGTAGTCAGGAGACATTCTAGTTCTCATAAATTCTACATGACTCAGGTGCACTAGCTAAAATTAGAGATGCATAAAGTTATGCTCTATGAGTGCATACCATAAATGTAAATGGGGAGTAGCTGCTTTTGCCTTTCCATTGCGCAGCCATTATGATTATACATGCAAATGGAAATTTCGAAATCCGGTCCTCGATTCTAAGGGAAAGTATTCCAAACACTTCAGAGCTTTAATTATTCTGATAGGAGAATATAGCAGTTGTGTCAGGGAATTTATTTGAAAAAAGTTGGAAAATCCTTTTTCTTTTTCGCTTTACAAAATTACAGTTGTGAATAAATTATGAATAACTTACTTATAAAAAAGATTTATTTAATTTATTTAAAAAAGTTCCGGTGTTAAGGGTGTTATTTTTTTTTTACTATTTATTCAATTAAAAAGTTTGAAATAAATAAAGAGAAGAAACATTTGATAATTGTTAGGGTTAGAAGGGAGTTAATTTTTTCAAGTTATTGCGATATTCTCTGAATATTAAAACTTTTAAGTGCTTAACATTACTATAAAACGAAGTTTCGGTAGAAATAATTTATATTTATTGAAAAATATGTGAGTAAAGTTGTCTATATTAATTCCAATAGAGATCCTTGATTGCTTTCTTTTCCTCCACGACAAAGTACACTGAGAAAAAGTATGGTCAAAGCTAATAGAATATGAAAAAATTTACCATCTTTCTAGCTCTGTGCAAACAACAAAATGCTCTGAAATTTTTTACAAAGTGCTTTAGTAATTATTTTGGAAGAAAAAGAATATTCAATTTATTTTATACTTGTAATTTTGTCATTATACATTAAAGAATGACATAAAACTATTTTTTTAATTATATCTGCATTTTAGTTTTGTATTTCTTACTAAATGTGTGCAATAAGAATTATAATTTTGAAAAGCAAATTTTTCGGTAAACCGCTGCAATTTGAATGGAAAAATTATCAAATGAAAGGTCTGAATACCCTATATCTTTCTTTTACTGCCAGAATTATATTTTTTACCAAAAAATTCTTTAACATGCCTCTATTACGGTACTTTCATATTTTTTTTCTCCATTAATGAATTCAAAATCAATTAAAGGAAGCTCAGGTACAAATTAAAGTTACGAAATCAAATAATGAATGAAATATCTTTCCCATCCCCTATTAAGACAATAAAACAAATTCCTAATAAATTTTATATCATCACGTGTACAATTTATTTAAAATATAAGTTTTCAAGATTAATAATCAGTTAACAAATTATTACGAACAAAATAATTTTTATCACTGCTTGTTTCATAATTTATAAATTCCATATTTAAATAAAAGTAGGTAGTGCAAGCACCTCTTAAAAATCTAGTTAATTTACATCTGCATAACAAAGTACAGAGGAAAAATTGTATTAAACTAAATTTATTTATTAAACAAATATATTTTTTCTGAAAAAAAAATTATGATTAAAAATATTTTTCTTATGATTTTTATTTCAGCTCCAAGGGATAACCTTCTTTTCTAATGTAGTTAATGTAGGCAGACAACAATTATTGGCTTTGTAGTGTACTTATTAGATAAATTTTCATCTCTTCCCAGTTTGTAAAAGTCAGTAAGGTATTTATTGTATTCAATTTGTTAATTATGCTACTTAAATCTGTTATTTGGCGATAGTTATAATGTTAAAATCAATAATTAGCCATATTATCAATGCTTTTGTTATTACCAAATTTTCAAAGGTAGTACTTACTAAGAGCTGGCTGTTCACAATGAGCCAAACTGGGTTGTGATAAATTAGCTTGTGGCCAAAATATTCTAGTTGTATCTAATTTGATGAGAAAATACCAGGGGTTATTAATTCTTTAAATCGATAATGATATGCTATATTCCTTCTACAAGAAGCGTTTCAACTCATTTTAAGTCGTCTGCGTTGATTTTAAAGGATATTTAATCGACGTCTATACTAGTTTACCTTATTTGTTACAATTAACTTTGAAACTCTTTAACATTTATTCACATAATCTGAAATACACAAAAAACACAATTTTACTACTCTTAAAAAGATATGTATTTAAAGGCAAGCATCAAATAATCAGTTATTGATTTTTACTTTTGTTTTAATAAAACATAAAAGCACATACATACAGCAGGCTCTGATAAAATTTTGATTACATTTGTGCATTTTTAAAAAAAAGTTTAAAATGTTAGCTAAATTTTAATCTTTTTAGTTTAATTACTAGCTGAGAATATTATCCTCATTTTCATAAAAAAAATGGACTAAAATGTCAAGTCTTACTAAAATGAAATCCGCTTAGGCGTTTTTATTTATGGCACGATTCCGCATTCATTCTCCATTTATCTTACTTTTTATGTTCGTTTGCCATGAAAAAGTCCTAATTTATTCCAGAGGAAAAATTTCAGGAAATTAGATTATGATTAATTTTGTTACCATCACAACAAATCATTTTAATGGATGATGAAGTTTCTTTTTATGTATATATTTCTTATCTTCAACTTTATGAAAAAGACAGATTTCCCCCTGAGGGAACAGTTAAATATTTTTTGTTGTAATTCTCTCATAAAACAATTCTGAAAAGAATAAACATAAAACAATGTTACAAGAAAACATGTTAATAGAATACAAAATGTTGAAACTTTTAATGCCTCATTTCGAAGGGCAAAAATAAATAGGTAATTTTCAAATTTGCTTTAGCATATAATTAGTTATGAAAGTTTATCATTACATTTGTTATCAGTTTAAGAGTGGCTTAGCACTAGCATGCATATATATATATATATATATATATATATATGCTTGGGTGTGTACTATGACTTCCTAAAATTTTGCCCATCTTTTTAGAATCACCCTGTATATATATATATATATATATATATATAATCATTAATACCAAAATATGTATCGTTTCTAACTATACGAAAAAATTTCACATTTTCCTTATACATGAATATTTTTAGCATTTATCACTCTTTTCTTTTACTTCAAGAACAATAACTGGCTATCATGGCCAAAACTAGCAAATTGAAGCACTAGACGGCATAATCAATAGCTACGAACCTTTTAGATATGATTACAGGTTCTTTTTTCAGTGCGCTAAGATATTTAGAAATAAAGGAAACTATAATAATAAGAGACACATTTTAAGCAAAACTCCTTAAATAGAGCAACTTTATTTACTGGCATATTTCTAAGAATAAATCACTTAAAAATAATGTGAATTCTTTATAAAATGTTGATTGTATTGAAATTTAAATTAAAGCAAAAGTAAAAAAAGAAAATGCCAGCCATCATGGATTATCATGCTAGATAATCAATATTGATTATTTATATTAGTAAATCAGAAAACCAACAAACATATGTTTTTAGAAATCAGAAATTAATTATATGCAAAACAAGTTAACTTGAAAATTAGGGAAGCAGGGGATGGGTGAATAAGTGAATGGGCTAATTAGTGAGTTAGTGAATCGAAAGGGGCCAGGATAGTCTGGTCGGTAGGGGGCTGGGCCTATGTCCGATTGTTCGTGGGTTCAAACCCCGCCGGCCGAAGACTGCCTGTGTAGTAAAGTGACCGATGCACGTTAAATCTGTTGAGTCGCATAAGTCCTCCATGTTCCCATAACAAATCAATACCTCTGGGGGTACTGGATTGGAGATCGATCGTTCCCTGATTCAGGTCAAAATTACGATCTGTGGATGAATGAAGGGATGCATGAATGTGTCCGCCCTATAAACGGGTGCGGCGTATGGTGTGGCAGAAGTTGAATTCTTCTCCATAGATGGCGCCACTGAAAAACAACAACAATCGCACCACTTCTGCCTAAAATAGGCATCCGTGAACAACAACAGTGAATCGAAAAATTATTGAATTAGGGAAACACTGACTAGGGTCATAAACGAGTCAGCCAGTCAGTAGAGCATTTGATCTACGAATCATTTAATCTGTGTATCTATGATTTTATGAATCAATAAATCAAATGAGTTTTGATGAACAGATGTAAATAAATAGTTTTTATCGACCCATTATACCTAGTATGTTGGCCCACAGCATTTTTTACTCCTCTCTGAACTGCACACACCGCATTAATTATATGATTTAGCAAATTTTTAAACTCATATTTAAATGCAGAAAAAGTGCCTTATACGTTATACCTGATTTGCTCATTATTGAAATAAAATCATTTACTGGCTTTTTGCTAATTAATAAATTTAACAAATTGCTAGTTTGAAAGCCTTTATACCTTCACTTGAAACGAGAAAAGTTATCGATTAGAAAATTATTACAAAAATTGAAGTCATGTAATAATAATAAGTTTGAAATTAAAAAAAAAAGAATTGTTTCAGTTATGTCACCTCTTTGATCTTCTTTTCTTATATTTTGATTATCATTATTATTTTGCATATTTACTTAAAAGTTATATCCTTCAAAAAGCGATTTAATCATCTTTAAAATACTTTTTTATTTGATGTGAGTCTTCTTCCATAAAAAAAATCTTATTTTAGTAAGTACCCATCAAATTTTAAGCAATGTGAAGAATTTGTAATTTTACATGACGTCAATCTCTTTTTTATGAGATGTAATTAGTAGTTCTTTTTAGAGATTCACTTTAATGAGGTAATTTAAGAGTTGGGAAAAATAGCATTTCTCCCATAAATCAATTTTTATTTTATTTTTGTATAATAAAAGGCACAGCGGTTGCTGAATCTTTGAAATTCCAATTACAGTTCCTGCAAAATTTTAATAAATACACTCGCGAAGTTATTAAATATTGATTTATTGATATTCAACGTATGTAGCTGGGGAATATTAATATCAGTTCAAGTCAGTTCAAGCTGTTTAATTAGCGTTTCTGTCAAAATTTGAAACAGAACTAATTCTTTGTTCATTCTATTCGCATGTTTTGAATCGCTTTGTAAAGTTAACTTAAATTTTAACTTTTAAATCTCCGATTGAAATTTCTTTGCTCATTAAGTTATTATTTTTAAAAAATAAAGCAATTATGTTATCTCACTTCGTTTTACAAAAATGCATTACTTTATTTTTACAAAATAACAGCATGTTTTACATAATTGTACATAAAGAAAAATTAATGCAGTTATATAAGCGTAATGTACTCTGTAAAAAATAAAGCGCTGTCATTTTATTCCGTTATGGGTGACCAAAAGTAATATTCTATAAATATTGCACTGTAATGTATACAGAAATATTTATTTAATTAGAGAGATTCAGTGATATAATGGTAATTATTACTGCAAAAATTACGGTATATCTGATATTTTCCGTAGCATGTTCCACTCAAAGTGAATTCCACTGTTGAAAATTACCGGTATCCTGAGTGTCGCTACTTTTTTTAATTGCAAATGCAACGAATTTTTACAGTGTCTAAAATTAGTTGTCGTTGGAAAAAAGCAATATCGATTTTTAGATTGCTTAACTGTCTTGGAAGATCAAGATGATTACAAAAAGCACTTTTGAATTTATGTTATTTTATAGATCGGTAGTATTTAATACATGTTGGGAATGCTAACATTTAATTTCGTATTTCTAATAATTTTCCGTACAAAAGTATTTAAAATTATACATTTTACTTTATAAATATCTATTCATAAAAAACATAAGTAGGTAGTTTTTTTTCCTCTTTAAAAATAACATACTGCTGCAGAAAAGAAAAATGAAGTAATTTGACGTTTAGACCTTTTTCCTGACACCGTTTCAGAACCTTTAACTCCCAAAACTTTCAAAAAATCGAAATTTGAAATTTTTTCATTTTTATAATATTCAATTCAAGATCTTTCCAACAATATATAATTTTTGTGTTGCTTAAATTAGAAGTTAGTTTAATTTAGATTTCAAAATGTGAGCAAATGATGCATTGGCATTGACATGCCCACATTTGTCAGCTCTAAACGTCAACAGAAGATTCAGTTCTATAACATTATAGCGGATTTTTGTATTCTTTTGTACTTTTCGCTGGATAAAAGCTAAACTTTTATTTCTGATGTGAAAGTTGCAAGATAACAACATATATTTGAAAATTTACAATAAGTGTAGTCTTTGTAATAAGTATAGTAAAATAAAGCAGCTTTTGTGTTCATATTTCACCTGATTATCGAGCTCGCTGAACGTTATCATTTGCGAATATTTTAAATAACAACTGAGATTACACTTCTGAAATTACTGGATTTTTTTTTACTTTGCTGCTTTAATTTTTAAACATAAATATGTCCAGATCAAATAAACCTATTAAAAACGTAAATGCGTTTATTACGAAAGAAAGTTGGTATATGAAAAAAAAGTGATGATGATGCAAAACTTTTTGCTGAAGAATGGAAAGTACTAAATTTGAATTATTCTTTTCTGTTATTTCAAGAAAACAATGGATCAATAAATGCATTGGTGGATTTGAATATATTTTCAAATATATTCAAATAAAGTGTAAAAAAAGTGTGGCTCAATTCAAGATGTGTAACTATGAATTTTAAAGCCAAAATCTGTATTTGCTTTATTATGCCTTCTAAATTGTCATAAATGTTCTTTTGAACATAAATTCTGGACATCTGGTTTCCATGAAAATAGTCAAATCACAACGCTAAATACAAGATATGTATATGCCATTGGCAAAGATGCAGAAGCGGGAAGAATTTTTTTCAGCTATTATGAATCTACCTCAAACTCCTACAATATTTTTACCTTACAATAAGATACTCTTGAAAGCTGCACAACAAATATCGAAATATCTATGAAAGAAGCTGCGATTGAAAGCTAACTGGAAAACAATAATGATAATAACGTAGCAATGGCAGTTGACGGAACCTAGAAGAAGCAAGGTTTCACATCATTGAATGACGTTAGTTCTGTTACGAGTGTAGACACTGGAAAAGTGTCGGATGTAAAAGTTTTATCGAAGTATTGTAGATACAGAAACAAAAATAAACATGAAAGTAGCTGCAAGTGAAATTTTGAAGGTTCTAAGGGGCTAATGGAAGTAAATGACGCTTTAGAATTTTTAAACGACTTTTTCTTTCCATGACCTACGTAATACGATTTATTTATTGGATGGAGATTAGAAAGCCTTTGATAGCATCAAAAGACAAAATGTATATGGAGATGCTTATCCAGTCATGGAATTTGAGTGCACTGGGAATGTAATGAAGCGTACGGTCTTAAGAGTTCGCCGGCTAAAATGCGATTTGAAGGGAGAGAAGAAAAAAACTAAATGACGGAAAAAAATATCAGGAGAAAAACACCTTACACATAGTGTAACTGATAAAATTCAAACTTACTATGGCTTTGCTGTGAGACGAAATATAGAATATTAAAGACATGCGTCAAGCTATCTGGGCAATTTACATGCATTCTCAATCAACTGATGATGTACCTCGGCATGTGTTTTGTCCTAGTGGTGACAATTCCTGGTGTGGGTATAAGAAAGCTGAAGTCGCAAATGAAACTTATATTCATAAAAACAGTCTGCCGTCTGTAGTTGTTGAAGCTATGCGTCCAATGTTCAAAGACTTATCCCATACAGATCTCTTACAGAAATGTCTGCATGGAAGAACACAAAACCCAAACGAAAGTTTCTTCAACGTCATATGGTCACGAATACAAAAATCAACCTTTGTGGCTATTGAAGCTCTTTCGCTTGGTGTATTAGATACTGTTTGCAGTTTTAATGATGGTAATGCATCGAAGCTACATATTCTTCAGGCATTAGGAATAGAGCCAAGAGATATGTAATTACATTACTGCCATGAAGTGTCTTTATAAAGAGAAACTATTGCGGGAAAAATATGCATTTTGTCAGCAAAGGAAAAACGGCTAAAAAGGAAACGGGAAGATGAAAAGATGCAAAAGGATCCACAAAAATCTTTCTATGAGACTGATATATTTTAATTGGCGATTACTTAGTGTTGCAGTTTAGCTTTTTCAATAACATTGCTTCATACGACATTTAGATACTGTTTTTAATATTTTGTTTTGCTAATTAATCGATACACATAAAACAAAAAATTTAACAATTTTGATTGTACCTCATATTGCTTATGCAGTATAGGATTAATTCACACTGTTCTCATAAATATTTTCTGATTTATTATTGCATACCAAAATACATTTCTGATAATGAAATGTACACAGTATTACAAGTTTTAGTATTTTGTGAATTATTAAACTGTTTAAAAATATGATATTTTAAATTATATTTATTGAATTATATTTATTAAATAACACTTTAGGAATAAATAATAGTACTTATTTATTCCTTATTAGATAAGTTTTTATAGTCAGCATTTATTAAACGTGAATACATTCATAATTTTAACATTGTCGTCGTACTTTATCATGTATTTTTTTACAGGTAAAATTATGCTTTTTGTATCCAAAATAACAAGGAAGAATTTAAAAAAAATAAAAATAAGTAAGAAATAAGTAATAGCTTTAGAAAATGAAAAGAAACTTAGAAACATTGTCAGAATGTCTTAGAAATCTGTGATTGTAAAGTGGCGTTTTCTTAAAATAATATTTTTCAATCTTCGTGTACATTTTTTATAAACTATAAATGATACTGCCTTGAAATTTTAACTATATATTTATTATGTATAAGTACATATACTGAGGTGAATTTTGGGATAATTCATGAAATATTTATCTTTAACAATTGGTAACTTGCCAAAAAATGGTAATTTACAGTTGTGCTAACAAATTTTTTTTAAAAATAAAGTTGTTTTTATATGTATGATTATCACATCTGTATACGTGCAAGTGTCTGATTAAGATCCATAAAATAATTCAAATCCCTATGTTGAAAACTTTTTGAGAAAAAGGTACATAAATTTTGCCCTTTTAACATTGTTGGTATAGGGCAGACCAACTCCCTTTACACTGTGAAAAAAATGTACGGTCAAAACTACTATGGTAAAATTTACCGCGTTTCTGACTCTATTGAAACACTAAAAAGGACGATATATAAGCACGGAAAGATTAGTAACGTAATATAATTTTGCAAAATGTTATAATATTCTTATAATCATGATATATTTCGGCATGGCATTAAAACCATTTATTTCTTGAAATTTAATTTTTCTTTTTTTTATTTCTTTACTAAACGTATAGTAAAAACTTATAATTTTGAAAACCAGAATTTCCGGTGAACCATTACCATATAAATAGAAAAAATGCCAAATGAATGTTTTAAATACCATATTATTTTGTTTTTTAAAACCAAAATTACGTTTTTCTTCCAACTAAAAAAACTATTACTTCACATTGCGGTAATTTTACCACAGTTATTTGAGTATAAGTTTTAAATAATTTCTAAGATATTGATGTAAGTTAATGATAAATGTTTTCATACAGTAAGCTGGGTTCTTTTTCATAAAAGTAATGATATATATTTAAAGTAGATTTGACTTATTTTTATAAAAAAAATGAGTGTTATAGAGATTGCTTCTAGGTATTACTACACTCTATAACAAAAAAATCGAAGCACTAAGAAGGAGTTGTCCGATTGAAACGAAAATGCCGAAAATGGTGGATAGGAAGACAATGTACAGAATAGTTAATGATTATAATTTCTGAACATTTGAATAATTTATTCCAGAGTTACAGTAACGAGTTCAATAAGGTGTTGACCCGCCTCTAGCCTGGAAACAAGCTGCCACACGGCGTGACATAGAGCGATAAAGCTCCCGGATGGTCTCTTGCGGTATTTCCTGCCAAATTCGATCCAATTGTCGAACGAGGTCATCAACATTCCGTGCCAGATGCAATCGCCTTCCCATTATATCCCAGACATGCTCGATTAGAGAGAGATATGGTGATCTGGCAGGCCTAGGAAGAGTTTGAAAAGTTTGCAGACAGTTCATAGCAACACGGGCCGTATGTGGTCCGGCATTGCCCTGCTGAAAAACCAGCCCAGGGCGCTGCAAAAGTAACTGTAGCAAAACAGTCCTTACGATGTCGTCAACGTACCGCTGTGCAGTATATGTACCTCTAATGACGACCAAAGGGATCCGGCTGTCAAAGGAAATGGCACCCCAGACCTTAATGCCTTGTTGAGGGCCGGTGTGGCGTGCAATAGTGAAGGCAGGGACCCCCCCCCTCTGCCCTGTGCGTCTCCAAACACGTTTTCGATGATCGTCAGGACGCAGTTGGAAGCGGGATTTGTCGCTAAAGACTATACGTCCCCATTTGGCATCATTCCAGCTATATCTGTTCAAAACATTCATGCATACGAAATTTCAAAGCAATCGGATGATTGCTTCCTGGTGCGTCGATTTTTTTGTTATAGAGTGTATATAATAATAAATAAAGGAAGGTCAGTTTTTTTCTTGAATAAAAAAGTTTCTTAATAAAAATAGTTTTTAAAAGTTTTGCTTTTAAATGTTATCTTGAAACAAATAAATTGAAAAAGCGCATTAAAAAATTCCTTTAAAGTTTGATACGCGATTAAATGAATATTAACATGCGTTCACGTTGAATTCGCCTCCAATTTTCATCATTTAAAAATATATTGCAAAATATTCTTGAATATTCTTTACTTATTCATGTAAAATCTTTTCATATGGTTGTCTTTTTTTCTCCTTTTTTATGCCTTATTTTGAAAAGCACATTCTGGAGTGTCAAGTTGTATTTCAAATAATATGTGTATAGATATAGTAATCTTTATTTGAGTTGTTTGTAGTCTTCCACTTATTTGAAAAATTGTATTTATTATTTTTATTTTTCAATCCGTATGATATGGCAAGAAGACTTGAAGATAAACGGAAATCATTATATTTAAAATAAATTATTAAATACGTATTGTATTGAGGGCATTCTGTGCCTATGCCTCGCAGGTGATGATTGTATTAGTTAATAAACTAAGAGCTTGTCTCATTATGTATTCTTCATTTAATGCTCGACTTCCAATAAAATATACTGAAATATTTGACGTAAAGGAATGTAAGATTTAAAAGACTTAAAGTGATTCAAGGTATTCAAGTATTTTCTCTCTGGAGATACGTGATCTTTTAAACTCGTTCCTTGCTCGGTTTACTCGTTAAACTTTCGACACCGACAATGGACAGGGCATAAATCAGTTATCGATTAACTCCCTAACTTTAACCATGTTCTCAAGAGACGAATTGATTAATTGAATGAATTTCACTGAATTAAACGATAAAGCTGCAATTAATTAAACAGTGAGAGCCAAAGGCATTGCAGAACTTGCAATTTAAGCATTCTTTTGTGCACATTGTTTAAAATGATTTTCATAAGATCAAGCCAAATACTGAAAAATAATTTGCGTCAAAATAATTTTTTTTTAAGCTGATACTCTCAAAAAGTAATTTTTCAATTTAAATTAGATGACATAAAATTAGTTTTGAGTAGGTTCTATTGCAACAGTTTTAGCATAAATTTACATATTTTAACAGTTATCAAAATTTTATTCCTACACGAAGAGAAAAATTCCAGTAAAATAACTGTAATATTAGGTAAAAATGATTTTGTTAACGAAGAAGAAGAAAAACGTAATTTTGGTTAATAAAAACTTAATAAAGCATTGCATAAAATAGTTCACAAATTTCCAAAATACGATAATATAACGAACTCATCATTCCTTGTATCATTTTCTTAGAAATACAAAATGCTCGTTTGCTTCACTAATTTCATTAATACGTTATAAAAATTGTAATGCAATACTTATTATTTGCGGTTGAAAAGCCCGACAAAAGTGTGAATATTTATTTTTATTTTAATATGGAATCAAACATTCATGTATACGTTAAAGGGTGCAGTTAAATTTTGAAATATTATGAAATATTTTCGACAATTTTGAAGAATGTTTAGAAACCGTCAGACAATCGATATTTTTTGTCTTCAATCAAATAGAGAAGTTGAGATATATTTCAACTCACGTGATTCTGAATATTCCACATAAGCTAAAGTAAACTCTTATAAAATGGCGTTCATGCTTTAGTTTTTAAATAAAGATAATTGTGTTTTCTTAAGAAGATTTTCAAAAATCCATCAGTTATAGTAAATAATTTTACAATACATACTTCTTTTCACTTCCGGTGTGTTAAGCTTTGTTCAATTTCTCCTTAATACTATCTGTTTGTGAGTTGGTTTGGTTAACAATTATTGAATATAAGAAATATTATTCTAAACTAATGAATCTTTGTTTACATACTTTCTTAAAAATGAAGTATTGGTTATTATTGACTGTTCTTTTAATTAACAGTAATTAAAAAAACTGTTTAACAGCAAGAGATTTTTTCTGAACAACAAAAATTGAAAATGGTTTGATCTCATGACGTGCTTAAAACGACGTATAAAACTGTGTTCGCAATAAACTCACAAAATTCATTCGTGTTCTCAAAATCTTACGAAAACACACAATTATTTCTCAAACATAACAAATGCCATTTAAAATAGAATATAAATAGTTCAATAACCAAATTATTACTAAGTTTATTCCAAGAGAATTCAGTTTTTAAATATATCTCGTAAAACAATTTTTTTATATGCAGGTATGCGTACTTTCAGAACTAATTTAAAAAGTCTTATCCTACTAATTCGATAAAAGGATTTCGGCGAAATAATTTTCCCTGCTTATACTACATACATTTTTACTAAAAATGTTATCTTATAAAGGAACACGACTTTTTTTGTGTCGAATCTTTCTTTTTATTTTGATAAGAGTTTTCCTTTTTATTTTACTATCTTCGTTCTATTTTCTTGCAAGCAAGGAATTACCCGTGGGGAACTATTTCCAAAAAGGTAAAAATTAAAGAAGAAAATACATTCTAATACTTGCATAGATATATTTATATATTTTGTAAATTTTGTAAATATATACATATAGATATTAATAAATTTTGTATTTATAAATTTTTCTGCATAACAACTACATTACTAATGACGATTTTTAACTGTTACAAATTAATGGTATTTCTATAGATTCACTTTAGTTCAACTATGGCTAACCTATTTGAAGAAAGGTGAAAAACTTTCATTTTTAAAAATATTTTTAATTGTGGGATTTCAGTCATCATTTCATTAATATTTTAAGTTAAATATCAGCACAGACAATTGCTAAATATTTATTATTTAATAAAGTATGTGCAGTTGGAGATATTAAAATTTTAATTATTTTCAGAATTGAAGATTTAAGTATTTTTAATGTTTTATTGGAAAGTTTTGGACAGTTAGAAATTGCCCTGTTCGAAATCAGATAAGAACTTTCCAAACCACAATTTTGCTGTCAAAATTCACAATTAGCATCTATCAAAATAAGTTGTTCACGTCTGAGAAATAATTTCAGAAAGAAGTAACTATTTTCATCATTTGAACATTTGTTTAATTTATTAATCGGGTATTAAATCCTTCGTGAAAAGTAAGTACATTTGTTCTGAAGAAAGGGAATTGTTGCATCAGAACATTTATTACACTGGAAAGAAAAATAAACAAAGCAGAGGAGATTAATGACACAGACGTTATTACCTTCAACGAAGTCTACTTAAGCTTGCTTGGAACCGTGACCTGTTGTTGACAAGGATGTCTCTCAAGCTTAATTCTTTCTCTTACAAAAAAAAAAAAACTTTTTTTCCCAAGGCGAAGATAATGCTCCATTGCTTTTATATTGGTTAATGGAACGTTGCTGAAAGATCTTGATGAGGAAACATAACTTATTCCCCAGAAAGCCAAAGATTTATTGCAATAACTCAGGACAAAGAATAAAATATAGCACAAATCAAAAAGTTTTCTTGTTCAGAATAGAATAGAGTGTAACATTGTTCACTCTAGGCACTCGAATTACCCCATTCTTAATTGTTCTTGAGAAATGATATATATGGTGTTATGGAACGAATAATTTAAATGTTAAAAAGAATAACTTGACGAACCAATTCAGGAGTGTGATGATAAAAGGCATTCTTAAAGTATTAATGATAATACATAATATAATGTATTAAATTTATATATATGGCCTCTTNATATATATATATTTATATATATTTATATATATATATATATATATATATATAAATGATATAATTATACAATTGAAGGTTAAATTATGATAATCTAAAAAAAATAAGTAATTAAGTCACTGTCATACGGTGAAACAAATAAAACCATAATCCTGTATGATTTATAAAAACTGTGTGTATGGGGCAAGGTAAACCCACAAGATTGTATAAGGAAAGAGAACAAATTAACGATCAAATCAGCTTAACAAAGTTGCCTATTAATTCCTAAGTTACATTTTAATTGGCCGAATAGTGGCAGTAGAAGTATTGATAAAAAAATCTCGAATTACTCAATAGGTACATTGGGTCATAAAAGGGGTAAAGAAATAAATTTTAGATGTATTAAGAGCTGAAATGACGGTGGTAAAAAATCATTATTGTGGGTTTACATAAATCTGTGATCTCTAAGGAAATTGCAAAACTTGTCTTTTCACTCTTGAGGTGATACTCGTGTCTGCATTACAACGAAGGTGAAGTGACAATAGTCCGGAATTTGCTTAATGGTAAAGATAATAAAAAAAAATCCGAAACATATTTATTGATTTTACGTTTATTTCATCCTATATTGACAGAATTCAACACGAATTAGCATCACCACACAACATCTCCAACAGCATTTCATCGCATTAAGCACGAAGCAAACAAATAAAAGGGATTTCACAAACAAAATTTGATCATTCATTTCACAAAATCATTTCAAAAACATTAAATTATATCCTTTTTCCGTCATGCAGTGTGTTAAAACACACACAATAGTCGTTGGTAAGGAACCTATCAGGGAAAAAAGGGAAAGTGATGTCACTAAATTATCCAACGGGAAATAAAGTGGGCAGTTCTCATTGAACTCCTTAAGATATTATTGGCAGGAAAAGAAATTAGCAAAAGAGGGTAAAGTGATTTTAAGTAGTGACCAAGTAAAGTGACCAAGACACTCCCTTCTGAAAGGGGAACTATATCAAGAAGGGGAAAAGACAAGAGTTTATGATTTCCGGCTAAGAGGCATTAAAAAGTCCACATGCTCCGAGAGAAATAGAAAAATGCCGTATAGGTTAAGAAAACTAAGATATAAAAATATATTTTTTAAGTAATAAAAGCTCATGCAGGTAAAAAGAGGTAAAAAAAAGCAATGATAAACATATAAAACTCTAACAAACTGACAGGATGCAGATGTCTACTTGGGGAATGGTCAGCACAGGCCAAAAAATAACAGCTTGAGAAGCAGGTCCGGATAACTCATTAGGGAGATGGGTCCCAGAGATGATTTCGGTTAACAAAAAGTAAAACATAAAATTGGGGAAAGATACCTTTTGAAAAATAAGGCACTGCATGACTTGAAAGGAAGGGCAGCATAAAAATCCTGGTTATAAGCAATTAATAATAAAATAAATTCATATTGCACAATTGAAAAATATAGAATATTAAGCTTGTAAATAGAACATAATAATAATCTGTAAACGTTATAAATAATTAATAATAAAATATGCAATAATTGAGCTTATACGTAGCAAATTACCCAGATTAAGAACAAGTTTAATTTTAAAAAAAATGAATGAAGTTAATGTAAAAACCCATATATAACAAATTAGAGTTACAAGGCAAAAATTAAAACAATTAGAAAGGCAAAAAAAATTAATAAAATATGGAGAGTATAAAATTTGTGATAAATAGCATTATCACAATTCTCCACCCTCTCCCAGAAAATTATATTTACTGAGGGAATAAATTTTCCTTTTTATTTTCTTTGTTTTCTTCTTTGTTTTACTTATAGAATCTGAAAAACAATAATGAGACAAAACAATTTTCAAAGTGAGGAATGTTACTGCAACAAATGGATATATGCGTGTAGAAATTTTGATAACTTTGTTTATTTTCATGTCAAAGTTACGTTGAAGTAGTTCATGTTGCTGCAGTCTTTCTCAATTCCATTCCAAGAGTTGTGAAATAACAATATGTTAAAGATAATTGAGTGCTGGAAAGACAAAATTGATTATTTTGTCCTTCCAGCTCGAATTCAAACAAGTCTTGTAATAATTTGTTCAAAAAAATATCTTAGTTAGAAAGTTTGTAGTGTCTTTTTTAATAAAGTTACTACCAGACATGACATTTAAAACTGTATGAGTCCTTCACAATTTCCAACTCCTTTCACAATTCTGGGCTTACGACCCCGCGTTTCATAAGTTTTTATATTTTTGATCGCATTGGTCATTTTTATGCATTTATCGCCTCTATGATCTCATTAGTCAGACACCTAGAATACCAGCTATGATAATATTAAAAATGTTTTGTTAAAATTTTATAATACCGATATAATAATATCAAAATTATCTTCCTTAATTTAAAAAAGTTTTTAAAAAATTATATGCTTAAAAAAATTGCTTTTACACGAATCGGCCAGTGCTATGCTTAATCCGAAAAATAGTATGAATTGTGTTTTAAACTAGGGAGTTTGTTTCTATTTCTGGTTATACTTTCCGTAGAAGAGAAATAAATCTGGACATCAATTTACAATACTTAACTCAGATGAGGAAGGACGCATTAAGGAAACACCGGATGAAAAAACTGTGAGAAAAAAAAGACATGCCATTTAAAGAACTACTTAAATAAATAGGTAGTTTGAGTTAAATTATAACACCGAATCATAATTATGGATTGCTGTAGATATCGGAAGTAAAGTAAAAGCTGCTAAAGACTAACACTTAAAGATAAAAAGGAATGTAATCAGTGCTTCCCCATTACCTCTCTAAGCCCATATGTACACTATCAATGAATGCACCACCCACCATCACATTTAGCAGGCATTTTTTTTAACTGTATGTTATTCATGTATGCTACATTAGTTTTTGGAGCAAAAAAATAAGAATTTACTGGTATGAGTTTTAGTCATAATTCCGTATTTTTTTTTTTTCATAATTGCAACGACAAATCAAAAATCTTTTTTCTAAGACATAGTAGATAATTTTCAGTTATCATAGGCTTGTATTTGTTGTAGTACGTCTCACGTTAGACAAAACAAATGAATCTGTAATTTCGTAGATGATTAAACATGCATATATTTTTTTAAAAAATATTTTTTATATAATTTGTTTTACGTAAAATATGCAATATTTTTCATTTTTAATAACATTTTTTATCGAATAGTAATAAAATTACATGGCAATAATTATTTTTTTTTAAAAAATATACTGTGCAATAGAACGATATTTGTAAATCTTTTCAAAATTATGTCTACTATGAAATTCTGAATTCTAAACATGAATTAGATATTTTAATACACTAGTAAGGAAATTTATTGCATACACCCAATATCTTAATTTGTTATCAGCATTTTACAACGACAATTCATTAAAGGTTTCAATTGAAAGAATAATTTTCAAAATTATTCCATCCAAATACTGATTCCCTTCATTGTCAATGGAAATAAGCTTTACGACAAGTTCAACACACATTTTTAATGGAATTCAATGAACAAAATAGAAGTTGAACGTGGTAATAATCCCTGTTTGATACAAACATGCGATAAAGTATTAATTTTCATGAATTATATTGAGAATTGAATAAATATTTGTCCGTGTATTCCTAATGGTAATGAAGAATTCTGAACAGGGAATCTAAATGTGGTCGTTCAATCTTTGGAGTATTAAAGTCATATAACTTTCACAGAAACATTTATGAAAGGGGAAGACATGTTTGTAATAACTGTTTATTTCGACGGCATATATTTTGCAGAAGAGAAATGCTCCATGGGCTTCCCGTCTTTAGCTTTCTCGAAGCAATTAGCATGCTAACCTGGAAAGAATGAGATAAAGGAAGAATTAATTAAGGGCAAAAAGTAATTTTTTGTTTTTGTAATTTTAATAATTTTAGGCCCAATAATGTTATGCGTTGTACTTGTGCACCAGTAAAAAAAGGTAATTCTGAGCAAAAATGTATCAAAATAGCTTAGAAAGATATAATAAATAAATTTGAAAACCTCATGTATTTAAAATTTATTTGGCATTTACTTATTTTGGAGCAAAGTGCATGTGGAGAGTAAAACGTGTGTGAGAGATGCTTGATGACTGCTGGATTCAAAACAATGACCTCCGGCATCGTTGGATTCTCTAACCGACATGGTTGTACAGTATGCAAAAAAAAAATAATAAATAAACAAATAAACTGACCAACTTACGATATTATACGAACTTTCTCTGACATATAAACGTACTTTCTCTGAATAAACATACTGACAAACATTAGAAAAATATATGACTATTCAAAGAACTTAGTTTTTGTAACTTAAAATATCGCCTGCATTTTTTTTAGCATATTTGAGGTTACATTCTCAAACGATTAAAATTGAGTCCTAGAATGAGAAAATCCGATTATTAGATTAAAAGTTATAAATGATATTTTGTTCTGCTCACTGTACATTGCAGTCTTGGGAGAGTTACGAAGCTTTTTATTGTGACCTACGCAAAGACTCACCATGACATGCATTCCATTATCTTAAAAAATTTTAAATTGTAACGAACTAAGTAGAAGATGAAATTAAAGTTAATTTTCACCTGACTAAGCTATTGGGGCCATAATTTCCAAATTTGAATCTCTTGTACCATTCAATTTGGAAATTAGTATGTCATAATGTATTATTGCGGTGGTCTTTATATAAATCTTTCTAACTCTACCTGGGCTGGGGCATACAACTATTGTGGTTAAAGCATACTACTAAAAACACGAATCCGAAGATACTTGTTGTGAATCCTACCGACTGCTAAAAATTTTCTCTCTGACTCATTTCTCCTACCACATGCATTTTGCTCAAAAATGCATTTTTTCTTTTTCAGTTTTGAATATATGGTATTTCATATTCGATTATAAATTTATTTCTAGATATTTTGCACATTTTTGTCCAATTTTGTGGAAGTATTTTTCACAATATATTTAGTCGAATTTTCGAACATTTCTAGTAGCTCGGACAAATAATTGTGCTTTTAATACGAGATGTTTTACTATTTCTGTCACTCTTAATTTTTGGTTGTTTTATTTTGATGCCCTTTTTTTTCTTTGTTACTACAGTACAGTACATTTCATAAACATAACACAGCCCATTTTTAATAAATAACTATCATATCACTATATTTTCATAATATGGTAAATAATATATTTGACAGCACAATATAAATCAACAGTAACAAAGGAAAAGTAAAAGAAAAATAAATCATGTAGTTCTAGCTGAAAAAAATAGTATGTTTTCATACAATAATTATTTCAATTCTGAACTGCAGTGTTTTAGAAGAAATCCTATTTTCAGAACATTAAAGATTAATTTTTAAATCCCACTGAATGTCAGATAAACAACGAATTATTGTAGTAAACATGAATTTAGTGTGTTTTTCTTTCCTATTTCTCGCTTCTTTGGTTATTGCTAAGACATAATTACCATGCTGATAATTATAGTGTTTGAAAAGATCATTGTTTTGTTTTTACATAGCAAAATGTTTCGTTTTTCAATGAATAGTTGAAAAAATACATTATATTTTCTAAAATATACGATATCCTTAGGAGAAATAAAATGCTTGAAACATTCTTATTTTCTTTTTCTTTTTACGCAAAACGAAAATAGTTCCTTCAAAAAAGAACTTTCGGTTTTCGATCGCAAGAAATAAAGCCAAGTCACACCAAATCCCTTTATTTTTGTTTAGATCTTAAACCTTTTCTTAAATTCTTTTTGTCAGAAAATGTTGCATTTGTGACTTTGTGGACTTTTAGAACAATATTCATTATTATAGGTGCATAAATAAAATTCAAATAAAATAAAGTTTCTTAAACCCATTATTCTTAAACCCTAATTTTAATTCAAACTTTTTGATATTCACTAACAAAAAAAAATAAAATTATAAAATTTTTTTTCAACGAAGGGCAAAAAGTACATTAATAAAACTGTTCTTATTAAGTGAATTATAAAAAACCCAGATACTAAATTCGTGTTTTAGAAGAAAATCCAGTGTTTGCTAAGATTTAAAGGATTGTAGAAATGGATTTTGAAAATTACAATTTCTGATGAATAAGTCATTTCTTCAACAAATTCTTCAAAACACATTTGTTTGAAACAAAAAAGTCTAGGGTGATCTCATCACTTCTATAAATTTCAACTTTTCATTTTTATTTTTTGAGGGACACATTTTATTTGGATAATTTTATTTTCATTTAAGATATAGCTGTCTGCCTTGCTTGAAATATGTTTCCATTCACTAAAACACACAAACAAAAATTCTGTCAAAATTACTGTATTGTATAATAATAGAATTTCTGCTTTTATTCTTTTTTTTAAATTTTTTTGGTAAATAAAACCAAAATATACGATATTTAAACCATTCATTTGGCAATTTTACCTTTTCATTATAGTAAGAGTTTATCAGGAATTAACCAAATAAATGATTTTATGCCATACTGTGAAATATAACGATAAAATTATCAAAATGTTCTTCGTAATTGTCACTCATTCTACTAATTATTTGTTAATTTTAACCATTTGTTATCTATGCCTTTTGCAAAATAGAATGGTAAAACACTATTTATACTTTCGATTAATATTAATAAATTTTTCATTTATATTGTTTACAGTGTTAATTATTTCCTATTCTTATGTAATTTCTCAATTATAAAAAGAGGTGAAGGCACATGAGAGATGGCTTAAAATATTTTTCTTAAGTGTTTAAAATATACTAAACTCAGATATATTAAGCTACGGCTACTGTTTTATCGATTTTTTAAAGGTTAGTGAAATTTATTTAGATATGTATGTGGTATTTTTGTAAATAAAAAGTAGATGGTAAAAAGTCATTTCAATTTGAACATCGGACAACACAATTTTGCTTAAGATAGAATAAATATAAGCAGTTTATTTACGTGACGCAAGAACTACAGAATGGGCAATCGGAGACGGACTGCAAAACAACTCTGAGGATGATTCAAAAATAAGCAATTACCAATTTTGATCCTCTGCAGAAGGAATGGGTCCTCTACCTTGGTAGCCCGACGACCTGCTATCAAAGTCTAGCACTTTATAATAGAATAGTTTAAAGAGAACCGATATTACACTCCCTTGGTCCCAACGCAGGCTGATCAAAGTGGCCACCAACCCACTTACTGACGACAGCCAGTGATGCTTGACTTCGGTGTTCTACTGGGAACCGTGTCTTTTCGATCAATCCACTGTGAGACCAGGATGAATATACATCCAGTATTGCAGCGGGATTCAAACCCAGTACTGCGGAGATAAAGAGCAATTAACGGAACGGCAACACTACTGCACTTAGAGGTGTAAGTAAAACAACCATATGTTATTTGGGTGGTGTCTTTTCGCCAAACACTCTGAAGTGTAGAGGTAGCGGGCTCACTATCTTTGTGCTGTTTCTCTTATTTATGTACTATCAGTTCGGACAAGAGCCAATCTTTACATTAGTCACATGAGTCTGAATTTTACCAAATTTATACAGCTATTATAACAACTATAAAGCTATTATAACGTGGAGGTAGCGGGTTTGAATTCCACCGTATTCCAGAATGTATGTTTGAACTGCCTTTTTTTTGTCTTGTGTGATCTGTATTTCGACTTCAAAGGGTATGTAAGCCGAACTTTGTAATGTGCACACAAGTCTGCACTTGAATTCCTAACAATAAATAAAATGATGCATGCACTGTGTGATTTCAATCTGCTACATTTACCCTTCCATTTAGGAATGTTAGGACAACCCTAATGAGCAACAATTAAGCTATTGATTTAGTTTAGCTTTTCTCTGGCATTTGTACAATTATGAATGCATATTTTTATAGTTTTAATTGTTGCTAGATCTTATAGTATAGCTTAGATACGAAGAAAAAAAGCATTTTATCCATGGGAAGCGAAGTTAAAAATACCTAAGTAAATGAAATAGATGTTATGAAACTGGAAATTTTTGTGTAATCTCAAACTATACTATTATTGTTAAAATTACCAATTTTGGTTAAAATTAGCCCTTAACTAACGTTAAGATGCGCGGGAGTCATGGCATGACCTCAAACGAAATTCATTATTATGAAGTTAAAAAACTTTATGCTTTTTATTGAAAGCACTTTTTAGTGTTGAATATTTATTATTTAAGTATTTAAAGCTTTTTACTATTCTTTTCGTGATAAACTCTATTAGAGCTTGATAATAATTACTGCTCTGATAAATAGCTAATAAATTATCATATTATACTCTGTATGAATATTTTTAAGCAGACATGAATATGTATAGTGATATTTATTTATATTTCGTTTTTCAGGAGGCAATTGTTACACACGGAAATTATATGTTCTTTGGAGGAAAAAAAAATTGAGCACAAACCGTTAGTTCCAGTAGGTCTTGATTAAAAACTTGCGCATCAGGAAGTTTTAATTTTTGGTTTGGTGATTCCTGGCGAAAAGAGGTTTAATATTTAATCTAGTAGTTCATTGTTCAATAGCGGGTTAAAAGCACGTTTGTTGATCTTGATTACTTTATATATTACTCATATACATAACAAGGTCTTTGATTTTCATGCACAGTTAAATAACGTCATCAGAGGTCATTCTATGATCCCAGTAACTAATAAAAACGTCTATTGGGGAGGAAAATGACGGAACTTCCTTCGAATTATTTGCAAGAGGCAGTTTTTTTTAAAGGAATTAGAACTCTTAGAATGATGCATGAGAACACAAAATGGAATCCCTTGGTTTTACCAAAGTGCTTCGGGGAAAATTACGATGGATTTAGAATTCTCATAGAGCTAAAAGCACATATTTGACAAACTTTTTCTGGCCACATTATTTCTGTATTTTGACTTCTTTTTTTTTCTTTATGTACAATCAAAAATGTTTTAAAATGCTGTGGCAAAAAATACATTTACCTACGCCTGGATATTTTGCTATGCAACGACTCATTTTCCTTTTTCTTTCTTTCTTTTTTTTTAACATATTTAACTCATATACTTCCTATTTAATCCATTTCAGAGAAAGTTCTGTGATTAAAAAATCACTGAATGTTACAACTTCGGAAAAGATAGTAAAATTATTCCGTCAGAAGTAATTCTTTGGTTCTTAATTTAACTTTTCGTTTCATTCAAACGCGAAAAATAGTATTTTTAATCGAAATTTTAAACCAAGTTTTATAATTGAAATAAGATTCATATGAGAGAAGTAATTTGAAACATTATAACTTTTCTTATTAAATTTTAAAGGAAACAGAATGTATATTTAAAAACAAAGCTTTTAGAAAAAATTGTTTCAAATTAATTCTGACTGAAATAGTTTCACGGGTTAAAATAAGTTGATTTCTTTCTTTTTGAAATTACTTTAGTTTCTACATTTTATAATTCAAGAAGAAAATTTTTACGGTAGGTTTTTTAATAGCGGTTGAAACCTGTTTTTTTAGTAAGTTTTCGCATGTTGTTTAATTATATGATAGAGTGAGGGAAAAAAGTAGGTATTTGTGTTATTTCCATCATTCTAGTGATATCAAATTTCTTTACAACAAGAAATACGCAAGGTGCAGACGGGATAGGTCTTTTAGTGATTTTTTTTCCTTAACTTTTGTCATACATTCCACCGAAACACTTCAGCGAGCTGTCAGAAGATCAAGAAAAAAGTCCTTTTCACGAAGAGTAAATGCAAGTAAATTTCATAGATATACAATTAATAAAAAATACCAATTTAAGACACAGAATCATTAAAGATTCATTTAAATTCCTAGTGTAACTTTTGCATGTGTAGTTTAATTGTTTATAGTTTCGCACTTTTTGTTTCGACATGATTTTAAGAAAATCATGAAAATTATTGTATTTTATTATATTTTCCTACTTCTATTGATTGTTATTATGGTTTGCGAAACATTCAAAAGTTGTAGGTTGTTACAAAACATTCTCAAATCCATTCTGTACATTTATATACTCATTGGTATTCTAATACCTTACTTACTATTAATTTTTGCTTTCTCTTATATACTCTTGATATAGTCATTAACACCACTAATCCAGAGCAATGCATTTTCATTATTTTAAAAATTTAATAGTCCCAATTAAACATCTTTTTCCAAATTGTACGATTTAGTCTTTTACAACAAATTATAATATTGAATTCATCATACAATACCATTCGGGAGATTTTTTGGGGAAAATAACGATATTCTGATAGCGTGCTAATGATTAAAAATAACTAATAATTTGTACATAATTAAAAACACCATTTGATTTTGCTCAATTTTCAAAAAAATTCTTTCTCTCTCTTATAATAAATTGTTTTTGTAACACAAACGTACCATTTTGTAATAAATGAACAGGCTTATTAAAAACTTTATAGTAGTAAAAAATCAGAATAACAATAAAAAATACTATATCGACTTTATGATTTTAAGAAAAATTAATAAAGAAGTTTAAACTTTTGAAAAGATCTAAAATTCCGCCTATTTGATGTGACTCAGAGTAGGCTTATAATCGATATCTCTAAGGTAAATTTACAATCCTGATAAATTTTATTGTATAACTAATGTTATGTAAAGGATATTATATAAAAGATATGTATACATGTATATGTTATACTCCCAACAAATATAAAAGTATTAATCTATAAATTTGTATCATTTATAATTCTATAGAGATAATTTTGTCCACCTAGCGCAATATTCTTTGATTAGATCCAAAATAATGCTTATATTGCATTAGAGTCCTCTAAGTCCTTAAGTAATCAACAAAGATCGTGAACTGATACTACTAAAGCCATGGAGACAATTTCCCTGTACCGAAGAAGTTAGTTTCAAGTGACCTTACGTAATCAAACCGGGAATAATTACCGATCAATAGAACTAAGCTTCAATTTCTTCCGAAGATTGCTTCGCTAGTAACATGTAATAACATTTGATTAGATGCTGACTCTTGTACGAGGTGAACGAACACAGTAATCTGTAGCAACGAGAATAAGCTTAGGCCCTAAGCAATGCACGAAATAAATGTTTTGTTTAACGTTTATGCATTTTTTAAACACAATTAAAATAATTTTTAATTACGAAATATGCATAGATTGATTATTTCATATATTATTACGATCGTTGAACAGCTGACCGAAATTAGGGTGTACGATATCTAACGTTCAAATCAGTCGCCTTGGCCAAGGGAACTCCTGGATTGGGAGAAATTTGCCAACTTGGAGGAATTTTTGATGGAACTAACCAGTATTTGTGTTACATGGAGAGGAAAACTACAAAAAACTCTCACGGTTAGCATAACGGCTAGGGGACTCTAACCCATGATCGATTTAAAATTGAGGATATTTTACGTCAACACTGTAGTCGGTGCGAGACGGATACAGAATTCATTTCGAACAGCCATCACTGGGAATTGAACCCGGTTCACCTCATTGAAAGGCTAACGTTCTATCCTCTGAGCTTGTATATATTAGTCAGGGAAAATGCAAGTAAACCTGACGAATTTTCCTGTCTTTGGCAGTTTAACCGATATAAACATCATGTATATTTATGTTTTTTGACGCTTTGAACATTATATGCTTTCTAGCTTTGAACATTATATGCTTATAGCTCATTCTAGAGTCATTAAAGTTAAAATTCAGGCTAAATCAAGAGTCTAAAATTTTAAATTACCTTTCAATTAAACAATTAAATCCAGTTTAACAGTGCGAGGTCAGTTGTCCCAAAAGCAGCCTGCTATTTATAAAGTACATTGAAATGCCAAAAACGATTGCAGTCTTTTGCCTTTATCTTCGGAAACCATATCATATTATTTCATCTGTACCAAAATTAACAAAATTATTTATAAAGTTAGACAACAGATAGCATTGTTAGAAAAATATTAATTTCTTTTTTCTTCGGCTTGTTCTACCATTATAACAGAAACATCTTGTCATCTTTTAATTCTAAATTTAGATCACGCTACGTTGCTTCCGAAAAACATTATTACGATTTTTTCAGTTATCATTATCTAGTTCCTGACGAATTTTATGAATAATTTTAAAATTTAGACGTAACAATTGTCTTGGTTTACTAATCAGAGCAAAGAAACTCTATATGTCTTTCTCTTTCCGTTTTCATCTACAGATATGCATTTTATGAACAAGCCATTAGATATACAAACCATTGGGCATTATCCTGAATACTGGTGCTAAATACTGATAATTCATCCGTGAAGCATTTTCTTAAACTTCTTAATAAGCATGGTAAGAATTAAAACCACTAAAACATATTAAGGAATCGTGTAAACATTCAATTATAATAAAAAGCAAATTATTTCAATTCCCGTAAAAGATAAGATTTTTGAACTTAAACAAAACGCATTCTACTCTTATTTAAATTCTTCAATTATGCATGATAGAAAAAATGAAAATCGAAACATTATTGAATTTGTAAACATCACTCTTATTGCTCTGAGAAGTTATTAAATTAAGCTGTAGAAAAAAAAAATATGCATTAATTTTTAGTTCAGTATTTGTTAGAGAGTAATAATTATATGAAATGACTAAATTTATAAGAGTAAGTGTTTGTGCATGTGCCTTATAACACAAAAACAATTTGTGTTAGAGTTCTAAAATTCGTACAGTACTTAAAAGGGAAAAATTTGGTCTTCTATCTCATACAGATCATTAATTTTTTTTATCAGTTTGTATGATAGAGTTGTTAGAAAAATAATTTTTTCTTGTTGGTTTCATATTAGCCATTGGTTTAAAATGAACTTTAGACAAATATGCTTATTCAAACATTTTAAAGATAGCATTGAAGTTTTTCAGATTTAGGCAAATAAATGTGTTCGAAGCATATCTTTTAATATTTTACTATACATTAGATTAATTTACTATTCGAAATCGTTATATTAGATGAACTAATAGATCAACGTGAGCGTGGTGGAATATGCCTCCCAACTGGAAGCTCGTGTATCTCTTAGTTATTGTTACACTTCTGAAACGTCTTTTTATAAAACTTAATATGACTGTGGTGATAATTTTTTACAGCCTCCCCCAGAGAAAAAGTGATAAGTAAAGGATTAGTTTTGTAGCGTATCTACCACTACAAAAATATAATTCCAATTCACTATATAAGACAAGTTAACTCGATTCTATGGTGGGGTACATTTTCATAGATGAAGGTTGACATTGTCGATAAAAGCTCCCCTCATATTAGTGACCCGGACGTGATGTGATTATTCCTACCATGATAAATACTCCCACTTCGATATGAATGCGCTTACTTTGGCAGTAATGCCCACTTCAATTTGAACATGCCTATGTCGATGGTAGGTTCCCATTGAACAGTTGACCTCCAACTTGTGACTGCGACATTGTCCTCCTCACGCTGTTACTTCTCAGTCTCGATCACACACTACGTATATAATGGACTGCTACAAGCAACACAGGAGTGGCCACAACCGTGAACTTTATACAGCTCTCACGATAATCACTCAAAAGTACGGCGATCTTAATGCAGCTCTTTCGGCATCTCACAAAACAGCACTGAATCAACCAACTGGTGGTATCTGCTCATCGAATTCTATCACATATATAATTCTGGTGGGGGAGTACTGTAGTGTATCTACCATTATAGAATTATAATTCCTATTCTCTAGTATATAAGACAAGTTAACTCGATTCTATGGTGTGGTACATTTTCTAAGATGAAGGCTGACATTGTTGATAACTATCTCCGATCAAGTTTGTACATACTTCTAATCATGGTTACTTTATTATAATGTTACCACATTGTTACATAATTCAAAATGTTTTATTCACTGTATATAATTTTCATGATGAATGGGGTACAGGCCGCTCCGCGGCGTAGGCACCCAGTTTTGTTTAAATAAATAACGAAAGAAAAATTGTCGATAACTACCATCCCCACAGTTTTGAGGTAAGTGTTGACTATTATGAGATGGCCTCAAAGCAATTGCATTATCCCCAATAAACATTGTTAGTGAATGGACATCTAAAACATTAAACATGTTTTTATTATTCTAATTACGCAAAGTCACTAAGAATGACCTCAGATATCAATACAAATTAAATTGGATTTATTTCAGCTTTTTTTATGCCAGTATATAATTTTTAGTTTTTTGCATGATTTTCTAGTGTTGATAAATAGTAATTTACGGATCATATAATTTTATTGATCCCGTATGAAGGCCTTACATTAATCTAGAATAACCAAACCTTGAACTTTATGTAGCCATCATAATTTTCCGTTTTTTAATGATTTTATATATATATTTTTAAAGGATGTAGCTATTACATTATTATAGAACAGTCTAATCTCATTCGAAAAGATAAAATAGAGCAAGACTTTAATCCCAAGAACCAACATTAAAAAGTGCATTTACATCAGAATCAACTTTAAGAGAAAGTTAAATATGCATATACTAGACACGAAATTATGCTCCTCACTAGAAATTGAAGTTTTTGCATGAAGCAACTTACCATCACACGCGATAAACTTTGCATATTTAATATCTTGGGTTACAGTAAAATTCAAATTAGGCTGAGGAAAAATAAAAGATAACTTTTTGATTTAAATGTTTGGTGGCATCTGGTAAGATTAATGACATGCAACTTCATATAAATACGCAGTCTTTGAAACGTATTATGCAGAGAAGTCATTAAAGTTTGGAACTTGCAGAATAATTAAGTTTTCTATCCGTGCTAACTTAGCTGCCTAAAAAATCATATCTCTTACAAATTATAAACTCGTAAATTTTGATTATTGATATGAAATAAACTAACTTATTTTAAAATTCTGATGTAGATATAATATATTTTAAACCCATATTTTTGCCGATACAAACGCATGATTACAAAGATATTAATTAAACCTCACAAAGAATAACATTATTATAAAAATACTTTTATTTGTTGAAATTTAACTCTTTCAAAAAACTAAGCTATTTAATATTAGGGGAGAGTGGGTCAATTGTAACATTTTTTACTTAACTATTTTTAACTAACAAAAAATCCAATATATTATTAGTATTAATTGACAGACGAGTAGAGTAGACAATTTTCTACTAGAAAAAAATAAATACCTTAATTTAAATGTTATTATATTAGTTAATAACAATTTTTGACAGTCATGCACTTGTTACAATTGTTCCCACTTACGGGGTCAATTGTAACAGTTCATAAATTCAACTAAAACATAGTTAATTATACATATTATCATAGTTGTGATATATTTATTGATCAAAACAGTAGTGATATTTTAGGAGCAAAAATAATAATGAACAGAGACCTAAAGGTTTAAACTTTTAACTTTAAGGAGCTAAAAATTTCAATTTATGCTGCGAAAGGTGACTAATAAAATAATACACATGCAGCATAATATAAATGATGTAGGAAACTATTGGTGGTTCCTAAAGAGTTAAGTAATGGTTTGTAAACATAAGATTATTTATTTTCAGCTGTTACAATCGTCCCTTTACTTATTGTTATAATCGTCCCCAAGACGCCATTTCAGCTTCATTTGTTAAAATACAAAATTTGTTAATTAACAAAACTAATCTTTTTTTTAAATGTTAATTAAGGTGTCCACTTACACATTCGGTAAATAATTTTTATTTGTTTAAACAAAATTACTTTGTTATAATATAATATTCTAATACCAAAAAAAGTACTTACGTAGAGTGAAAATATCTTTTGTGATGTAACTCTTTCAAAAGCACATAAAAATGGTTGCCAGCAGGGGTGCACATGTGAATTTATTAAATACACCTTGTGCGTCACCTAGAAACTAAATCTAGAACCCAACACTCGAAATTTTTGCTCTGTTACAATCGTACCCTGTTACAATTGACCCCACTCTCCCCTACTTAATAAGCTCTGTTATGATTGCTCTATTCTTCGCAACCTTTCAATGTGTGTATCTAATTTTGTGTTCAGAAATCCCATATAACCATGTTTATTATTATTCGAGTATCCTCGAATCATAGATACGCATTATAGATACGCATCTGTGTCTAGATTAGAAGCGCAATATGTCCTGTGTTTGGTTTATGCAAGGTGAATTTAATTTTAGAGTTATTGCATTACTTAGTTTAATTTTTTAGTTTATTCTCTAAATTCAAAAGTTATTTTTGGTGTCAAAAGGTGTTAAATATTTTCTATTCTATCTGAGGTGGTTTGCCTAGCTTTAAAATTCTATTACAAGCAAGATTTTAAAGGAATTCCTTACTATTTGCAATCGGATCTTATAATAAATTGTCAGCATGAATTAACAACATAACTTATTAAATTACTGTATTTACAATTTAAAGTAAAACATAAGATTAGGCGATGTTAGAATTACCTTAAAATCATCTTTGAAAGTAATATGGAGAAATAAATTCTAATACAATCTCCGCAGCATATAGTAATGCTCTGGTAAAATAAAATAAGATTCTGTTAATAAAAACAAAAATATACGATATTTAAACCATTCATTTAGTAAATTTTCCGCTCATGTGGTAAGAGTTTACCGAGGAAATCAGTTTTTAAAATTATATGTTTTTCTGCCACACATTATATTTTTTTTTCTACCGCACATTCATTTATCCACAGATAGTAATTCAGGCGGAGAACAACCCATCTCAAATTCAGTATATCCAGTGATATTGATTTGTTATGGGAACGTAATTCTGATAGTGACTCCAACAGATTTAACGTGTACTAGTCAGCATTTAATGCAAGGGGATTCTTTGGCAGGAGGGATTCAGCGAACATGAGCCCAACGTCCTGCCAACCTGGCTATCCCGGCCCAAGATGGTCTTGAAATAATATTATGATTCATTACACAGGATTGTAACTGTTGTCAATAAAAAATGCTCTCGTTTGGTGAGTGACCAAAGGGGCTAAGAAGTAAATATTTATAACATTTTTGATAAAACATGGGTAAACCAAAGTTGATATAATTTGAAATTTTTTTGGAGGAGGTAGACAAAGTGAAACAGATTAAAATATTTTAATCTATTAATTAGATTAATCCATTAATCTTTTAATTAGAGAATAAAATATTCAAAGAATTTCTTTAGATTTGAAATAGAATAAATTTAATATGAATGCATAAATTTAAAATCAAATATGTTCAAATTGAAGGAAATAGATTTTGATTTTGCAACTGTTAAACTCAAAACCTAAAGTCAAAGTGAAATTAAAGCGTGTCACGAAAAATTTGTTACTCACTTTGCATTTATTCTGGACCATAAAAACATTGGTACTTACATCACACACCGTAATTTACATTACTTACATAACATACCTAAAACTAAGCGAAGATCGTCTTATGAGATGGCTAATTAGCCACAATTGTAAATGGTGAGAAAATTGAATAAATTACATAATGTTTCTAAGCACATCACATGATCAGTAGACATTGAATTAATAATGATATTTATACTTATGATATTTTTACTTTTTTAATGGTAAAATGTGCAGAATTTTAGTTAAATTAAAATATTTATAAAAGCATTAAAAAATTTTTGCCTTGGTAATTGTTGAGTGCAAAGCCCCATATTTTGAAATATTACGGATCACACGTAAAATTCACTTTCACCACAAAATATTTACCCCAATTTTTTGAATAATATTTATTTAATTAAAGTGATTCAGTGATTTTCCGGCAATTATAACTGTATAAATTAAGCTATATCAGATTTTTGTTCCATATAACATAATCAGGCAATAATGAATATTAGGGTAAAATGTACATGCCGGTACTCTTTACCATAATTTGTTCCGGATTTTCTTACAGGGAAAATAGAGGATATTATCTGAATATTTTGTTTTAACTTTCTTTTTTTTTTACATAGAAGCATTTTTTTAAAAATAAAACAAAACTTGTGGCATTATATATCACATGTACATTGCTTAATAGCAATTTAATGTTTTTGAAACAACTCCTTCTATGTGATGTTTAGTTTTACTCTTCAAAAAGAAATGTCAGAACTTACAGTCTTACAGAAATTCGGAATAATAAAAACAGAAAATGTTTTGGAAGATTCTCTCTTTCTTGAGCACATAAAAAGTGAAAACTGGGATGGGGATGATAAGATATAAAAGTAATAGGAAATGTTTGAAGAAACGATCAAGTAGTGGTTTACACTGAGCAGTATTAGGTATTTTGTAAGTTTCTTTTTGATATCAGAGAAAAGAACGTAAGAAAAATGTTTGTATCGACGAAAGAATCATTTTAGAGAAGTATCAGCACACTTTTGAAGAGAGTATACTTCACAACTATCTAGAAGATTACTTCTTTTATGGAAAAATAAAGAAATAAAAATAAAAGAAGCAAAATTAATTTCTGTCTCGCATGTACTCTTTAATTTCAGAGTAAAAAAGGATATTCTATATTTAGGTTGTCGGGATTTAGCAAGAAAAGATTAGAGTTTTGTCTTAAGTCTTCCTAATCAATGAAAAATGCAAGAAGTATTTGATTAATTCAAATAATGTTAGTTATTTAAAATAAAATTACAAAAACTTTAATTTAAATTTTGCCGAACAGTCCCTTTACCGTTATTCCTGATCGAATTACGGTAAAAAGTATTGGCACTCAGGGTGCCAGTACTTTTACTGTAAAATCAATTTTTGCCGAAACACGTTACGAACAGAAAATAGGAAACACCCTGATTCTTAGAGTAATAATAACCGTAAAAATCACTGAATGACCATGAAATGAATTAAATTAATATCACTGTTAAAATTACTGCAGAACAATTTACTTTTAAAGGGGATTTTGCATTACAAAGGATTCTACGGAAAATACACTAATTTTTGAAACTGTAAGTTGATCTGGAATTATTTCTAGTGTAATTTCGCAGACAAGGTTGCGGGTTCGAATTCCGCTCAGGGCAAGGATGTTTCTGTCTTTCCCTGTTCTATGTCCTTCCTTCTGTGTGATTGTGTGAATGTAACCCGCCCTATAAACTGGTTTGTGGTTGTATGACGTGGGCGATGCTACTCCACCGCCGTGACTTTGCTATAGCTGTTCACTGGGTAACGATAAGAGAGTAGCAATTCTGGTATTTCTGAGGCCAATGGGAAATCGACCCAAGTGCCCGCCATTAACCAAAAAAAAAAATTCGCAGAAAATTTTTTGTTGTAAAAATGTTAGAAAATAATGTTTTTAACTTTTTGAACTATAATTTAATTTTGTGTAATAATCTAAACAGAATTTTGAATTTCTTGAAAAAAAAAACTTTTACTAAAGTTTATTGAAAAAGATTTGTTCAGTTCTGTGTAAAGATCGTGCAAAATTTTTTTTTTTGAATATTGCTCTTGAGGTTATGTTAAGTCTTGCTCTAAACGAATATCATGTTTTAGTGACGAAAGTTTTTGCACTATTTTTGAAATCACTAAGAAAATAAACAAACTAACAAGCCTGTATTTTTAGACTCTAACTCGAGCAAAAAATCGAATTGTTCGGAATATAACAATTAAAACCTTAAACGATAATATTTATTTATAATTGAACTACACATCATTAAGGTAAAATCAAATTAAATGATATTTTTTCTTAGTTTATTAATAATGTAAAATAATTCAATAATATAAAATAATTTAAGAATAAAAAAGTCTCACAAACTAAATTCACAAAGTGTTTGAAGTTTTTGATAAATTTTCCATATTATTAATCCCTTACTGTTTTTGTGTCTCATAAAATAAAAATGAAAAAATAAATAAATATAACTGAATAATGCTACCAATAAAATATACAATGATATATGAAAATGCAAATTAAAATTTGTTGTGTCAAAATATTTAACTATTAGATTTAAATTTATATAATTGATATTCAGTATCATTATAAAAAGGAAGTTACCCATAATTTTAAAGTACATACACAGTAAAATCCTCAGACTCAAATTACGGTAAAAAGTCCTGGTTGCCCTAAAATTCAATTTTGCCGGTACAAGCAATAATTATCATAAAATCATTGAATCACTCTAAATAGATATTGGTATGAATATCATGGTATAATATTCTACGCTGAAAACTGTAATCTACGGTAAAATGCCTTTCATAAATGATCCACCTGAAGAGCCGTTACTTTATACCCCACTTTGGATCCTAAATTTTTTACAATGTAATAAAAAAAATTAATTGCTGGATTGAAATTTCTTCAACCTATTCTCTAACAATTTTTTTCCGAAAACGGCAACATTTAAAATGTCAAAAGATAAAAGATGAATTTATAACCCTTTATTACGCTCTTGATTTTGAATGTCATTTGTGCATTTCGGAATGTCATCAATTCGAAAATTAATGTGATGCCCATGCATTAAGGTTGGAGAATTTTCCTGACAGAAACTCATCGAAACAAAGAAAAAGCAAAACTGAAGCTAACAGCAAATACATGTTTGTTTTTTGCCTAAAATATCTCAATTTTTTTGTATGTTAGTAAATCTTATAAAACACGTTTTTTCTTCTTTTTGAATAATAAAGTTCAGTTTTCCTGCTTTTCTTCAAATCACGACGTAACAACTTAATAAAAGAAACACGAATTTCAATGCGAGCTTTAATTTAAATAAAAGGAAAAGAAAAATGTGTTTTAAGAAATATAGAAAAAACATGTACTTTTCTGATTCATTTTGTCACGCAGTTGTTTAAAAAGGAAATCGCACGCAGCTCATTTACACTTTATTTGATCAGAAAATTGAGTTAGTATAAAGAAAAGGTAATTTAAAATATAAACTAGAAGTTTCGTTTATGCTTTTAAAGCGGCATGCAATATTTGTACTTTGCATGACATCTACGTGTAGTTTAATTTACCTTTTTTTAGAAACAATTGTATTTTCTTTCCTTTAAGAACTGAAATAAATTAAACATATTAATTTTAAAAACGCATAATTATATACATAAAAATAAGATAAAAATAATGACAGTTCTATGAATTCGTATTGTAAAAATAAATGAAATATCATAAGCCATTTTTTTCTCAAAAAATTCAGATTTCTTTTTTTGCAATCAGCATATTTAATTTATAAAGTTATTCTTTACTTACAATTCTTTATCCTCAATTGAAAAGTATTTAACTGTAATCTTTATTCACCACCTATTATTATTTCGGTTTTGATTTTAATTATTATTCCAAATTAAATACTTAAAATTAATAGCGATAATGTTTTTTTTTTAAAGTGCGTTATAAAAAAGGGCTTCTCAAAATATGTCAAAATAGCGTTAATCTTTTTTAGACAAAAATTTTAGTCTCAAAAGTGGTGGGGGGGATGTGCGAGAGGCATGTTCAATGGTTATCGGCAAGGATTGTATTATCCCGTATAATATTCTCTTAAAAAATTTTTAGACTATAGTGAAATAAGCAAAGATGCAATTAAAATATCCCATAAATTAAATATTTTAAAATTACAGTATCGGGAACATATTTTCCAAATTACATCTCTCTGCATCATTGAAATTGGAAATTAGTATGGCATTATGTGTTATCGCGGTGGTCACCATATAAAGCTTCCTTACTCTCTTTGAACTTGGATATACAGCTATGGTGATTTGAAGATCCTACTATGATCCCTAAAATCTACTAATAAATGCCTATCTTCCTTCACGTAACTTTTGAGACTATGCATTTTTCTCAAAAATGAATATAAATAAGATTATGGGGCAACTTGTTTGCGTGGGAGTTTTTGAGCGAAGCGGACAGGGGATGGCTTAAAAAGCATACAGCTAGTAAACTATTTAAAAAAGCTTTTTTTTATGAAGTTACTCATCGATTTAATATATATTTCAAGAAAAAAATGAAATCGATCAGTTTTTTAAATTAGGATTCTATTAATTAAGTTAGATTTTCATTTAGATAAAAAAAATATTAAACAGCTTTGGCTATTTGAGAATTTTATTTACTTGAGTATTGTAAATATAGCTTCTTTATTAAACATGATAAAATTTTTATTTTGTTGTATCGGATAAAAAATATATATAATAACTTTAATCTAATAGTTAATCAATTTTTCTTTTACTAGATATATTTTTCTTTTCTTTCTTTTATCATAAATATTTACAAATTAAGTATAATTTAGATGAATATAATGAATATTACATATCATTATTAATGTTCCCAAAATGTATAGTTTTTTACTAACTCTAATAATTCATTTTACTTTTGCGAGAGTTTTCTGTTTTTGAAAATTGCAGCAAAATTTCATTTTCAAATAATCTTTTTTAAAGTATAACATTTTTTCTCATAAAACATCAAAAGTAATGTATGTTAGTAAAAATCACATTGTTTTATAAGAAATTTGCTTACAGAAAAAATTATGTTTTATTTCAAGCAAAACTTTTTTCTGCTTTTCGTAACAAGTTATTATCTTATTTATTTTATTGATATGACATAATAAATATCTGACTTGACTTGATCGAAAATAACTATCGGGAATAAATACCGGGCTTGTCGTACTGCACCAGAATAATATCAAATGACCATATGACTCAAACAGTGCAGAGACAGTACACATATACATATTTAGTACAAATATGCATAAATATAGCTATATTTATCGCAAAAAATAATCGGCATGCGTAAAAACATTATTGAAATGCTTAGGCAGCTTCAATTTTAAAATGTTTTAACTATTTTTCCATCCATTTTTTCGTTTAAACAATTTCTTTAAAATTTGATTCTTCAGGAACTATTCAATCTATTTCCTTCAAACTCTATATTCCGCCTTATAAATATACATACTTCTAAATGATGCAAGCATTTTTATAACTTACAATTCAAAAATTCTTTGACTATTACTAAAATAATAAAAAATATAACTGATAATTACTAAGAAATATTTTTTTGAATGGAACTGTCGGTATAAAATAATTTTTATAATTTTTATGCACTGATATTTTGATTCGCTTAAGAAATTCGCAAAATATGCAAAACGTAAAGCCTCATGGACCGTATATCGCCTTTTACCGCTACTGTTTTTGTATTCTTAGGGTCTGAATGCCGAATACGTAGAAAAAAATGAAAGTCCCATTACGACAGGATTCGATCATTAAATTAAAAGTTGACTAAAGTGATCTTTTTTATTTTTCACTCATTGTTCTACATCTGTTGAGCAGCATCCACATGTTTAAATAACATTCTTCATTCTACTACATCATAAATGGTAAAAAAATAAATAAATCTGCTTTTATTATGTTGATTCAAAGTAATCTGAATATCGCATTTCTACGAGTTTTCCATGTGCATTATCCATTTAAAAGCTCATAATTAGTTTATTTATATAAACTGAATGAATAATTGAACAAATTAAAGCCTCTGTGTTTAATTCAGATACTTTATTTTCATGGAAAAATTTTTGCTTCTTTTCTGTTGCACTTACTAAATTACTTCAAAAAGTTTATTTTTGACTTTATATTATTTTTTCTGATCTTTTTTCCATTAATATAGAAGTTTTTTTTCAATATAATATCTAACAATATTTAAAATAGACATGTTTGAAGATATTTTCAGTCTTTACAATTTCAACCAGTATTGATTTGGGAAAAGCGTATTTTATGTGAGTTAATCTTAAGAATATTTACATTATTAATAAATATTTTTTTTTCTTAATTAATAACACTAGGTAAAATTTTTTTCTGTTTTATGTTGCATGAAATATATTAACTTCCAAATAGCCATATTTTGAGTTTCTTACACACTTTCGTATCGCTGATTCCAAATCAGCACTCGGTAGCTTTCTTTAAGCTTCGTTTCTTCAATGATATTTTAATCTATTTTCTTAATATGTACAACTTTAAAAATATTATATGTAACAGAGGATCACACATAAAACCTATAGGAAGTTTAAGGCACATCATCAGGATTAAAAGTGCTTAGAAACCCATGTCGGATGTCCGGAAATGTCATCATATGCTGCAAGGGGCGCTTGTCTCCTATGAACAGTTTTTTTTCATGTGCTTTTAAACAGATCCTAACTGGAAAGCTCATCTTCCAACTCATGGTAATCGTTCTGGGAATGAGTTCCTAAGCAGATTATAAGTATAATATTAATGAAATTATAATCTAAAAATTTTAAAAATAATATTTGTAAACGTAAACATAATAATTATTCTACCTGACATGTCTTGAAATATTTCACAAGGAGAGAAAAATCACGCTCCAGGTTCTCATGTTGCTTTAAAATATATTAATAACCCTATATATACTAATAAAAATTACTTTAAGTAATCACACTGCACTTATGATTAATTTCGAAATATTAAAAGTATTGAATATGCATCAAACTATGATGATAATTATTCCCGGGTATAAACAACTATTGAGTAATGGAAGCGCATAATTTATTTACTAATTAACTTACCTGATACATGAAAGCACTATTATTAATAAAATGAAATTTCATTATTAATCTAATAGACATTTTATCTCAAACTTTTGCATTAAAAGCAAACAAACAATGATTAAGCTCCATAGCTCGTTAATTTCATGATAGAAATATATTTCGGCATTTTACATATTATTGTAGTAATCCAAAATTTATAATTATTCGTTTCATTTATGATAGAAAGATATTTCTCTCTTTTATAGATAAGCCTATTGATATAAAATTTATTCTGAACTCATCTTCGAAATAGATGTGATTTTGTTTACTCTCACTGACAAATCTGGAAACCTGAAATATTTCAAACCTGGCATATATTTAATACAACAAACATATATTTTCGGTTTAATATTCACTATTTATTAAATTTAATTGTGTATGCGTTATAACCTGATATCTCAAAGCTAATTTTTTGAAAATTAAAGTTTCTCCACTGAATAAAATGTATAAAAAATAACGCTAATTGGTTTAATTTGATGGTAGAATATTTGTAACAGCTTATTCTATATTGTCTCTTTCAGGGATATTAAGACTTATATATGATACTATTATAGAAAATTTAAACTAGCCTGAAAATATGCCACAGTTGTCAAATTAATTTTAGGAACTATTAATTAATTTATAGCGGTTGACGTTAATTTAATAACTGTAATAATAAATATAATAATAAATATAATATTAAGTATAATGATTTTTTTTGTTGAATGATGTCTATACAAAAGCAAAACTATTTTTTCTTGATTTAATAAAAATTATAACTTAATTTAGTATATTCATTGAATATAATTTGTAGTTAGGGAACATGAAGTTTTTTAAAACTGGCTTACATTTATTTTCACAAATATTCATTTTAGATATAAAACTAAGCATTTCTTAAATTCTAATTTGCATGTGTTGTATCGTAAAACTAATTACGTGTAAGTCATAATTTCTTGATTGAATGAAGCATATAACAAAATAAACTTAATGGTTTCAATTCGATGGTTGAAAACTTATTCTAAATCACCTGTTTTTAGGATATTAAGCCATTCTATTGTATGATACTACTATTGAAACGTTAAAATTTCGAAAAGTCTAACCATGGTTGTAAAGCATTTCTTTTTTAAACGTAAATTAAATAGCTATATGATGATTTTTTTAATAAAATCAATAATAAGATAAAACTATTTTCTAGATTTAATAAAACTTATGGCTTAATACAGTAAGTATTTTTATTGAATAAAATATGTATTTAAATTTAATTTGTTATATCATCAGTTAATTCATACATATAGATCCAAAACATTGCTATTTTTTTATTTAAAAACACATCGAAAGATAAAATTAATAGTTTCGCATTGATGTAGAATTTGAAAAGTGTAGTTTATTTATAGTTGCAAATGTAACTATGATTCCAAATTATTTTTAATTTTTCTATTTGAGGTTTCGAAACTTCTGAAACGCTTTACTCATAGTTAGTTAAAGAAGGTTTAGTATGAATAAGGCATGAAACTGAAAAGTGTAAGTGTGAAGGAGGATCAGCTGGTTTCAGAAGTCAGCTATTTATAAATATTTAGTGCTTACATTAAGAAGTGTTAATTATACATTTTATGAACCCATTAAATTTTTTGATAGAATTTTAGTTATTCAATTGGAATCAAATGCAAAGTATTTAACATTCACTTTTTTTGTAACCACTTTAGAGGAAAATATAATTTAAGTTTTATTTTACTTAAATTTAAATTCTAAACACATTACTAAAATATAATGTAATGGTAACTTATAAAGCAATGAATTTCATTATTAAGAATTAGATTGAAAATAGCTTAACAATAAAAAGATGGATGAAAGCCAATTTGACCCCTCTCGTTGTGTGTTGTTCTTAACTCAAAAAAATAATTTACTGAAAGTGTTGAGCATTTGTGACTGCTCAGAGCTTGAGCCAATTTAAATACTTATTTAATAATCAAAGAGTTAGCCTTAGGATAACGCATATATAGAACCTTTTACCGTGAATGACGGTTGGGGGGGGGGGCAATGTGGCCCCTTAGGTATTTGGTATGTATCCTATAAACCCAGTTAGTTTTGGGTGAAAGATACTCTTTGGTCTTTGTAAGGTTGCCCAGTTCCATTGAAGAAACAAGAATATTCAAACATATCCACAGTTACTATTCATAGAGAAAAAAAAAATTGTCTAAGAAATTAATGAGCACGTACAATAAAAAATTCTGTATTCCGTTTAATGAAATATTTCCGTTAACCAAACCGAATAAAATGCCATAGAATTCCATTGGTTAATACTGTAATATGTTTCAATTAAATTAATTATGAATGTATTTTTGGATTTTGGATGCGAAATTGATCCGCAAGCGAACAAATAGGGAAGAGTCAACCTGACCTTTCTAATCTTTCTACGTATACAGCATGGTTTCGCCTTTTTAGTGTTGGAACGAAATTTTTACTGTAAATGTTATATAATAAATAAAAAAAAACTAGTCTTATCAATCAATCAATCAATAATTTATCAAGGTGAATACTTCGATAAATTGTTTAATGACTTTCAAACTGAATCAAGCATGCAAATATTATCATTAAGTGTAAAGTAACTGCTGAGATGATAATTAAATTGACTAACTACATTTCAGTAAAAATAATTACGTCATGCCTATAAATGAAGAATAGAGCTACGCTAGTGCACTCAGACAGTACAGTACTGCATGCACAGCATCCAAATAATTTATCCCAAGAGTACTTAATTTTATATTAAAATATGATGACTTTTCCGAGTTTTATAGAATATTTATTGTTGATAATAAAATTGTTAAAAGCAAATAATAATTTCACGCTAATAGAAACATAATAGCGCTATGCTAGTACATAAAGCAATGCACTAACATTCCTTTATGTACAGTATAGTACTGTACAGTCTGTATAGTACTGTATACCGTATCTAATTAATGTATTTCAAGAGCATTTAATTTTTGATTTTTGTGTTAAAATGTGATATTGTTTTGAAGATTCATAGAATATTTAGTACTGATGAAAATCTTGCTAAAAACAAATGATGAAATTTCTTAAATAAGATGAAATGTCGAATCTCGTGAAGGAAAGTTAACTTTTCTTTCCCTGACACTAACTTTCCCATTTCCCTCACGAATCCGATTTCTTACTGTTTCTAATGAAATTAGAATACACAACTTATAATGAAATAGCAAAGTATTTGTACGATTAGTTTCTTACCCCTTTCCTATCTCGAGTACCAGGTTTGAGCGACAGTTGAATACTAATCTAATACAATTTTTTTCTGAGAGAGAGAGAATAAATTCTCCTCAGACCTTCTAAGTTGGGTCATTTGCTAAAGGATATTTTATTGATGATAAAAAACGTGTGACACGCTTTCAGAAATTAAACAAGCATAAAATAGTGTTTTCATGAATGTTTCACATAGAAATGCATTTAAGCATTAATAAGGGCACTGTTTCAAAGACATAACCTCAAAAAAAGGTAGAATACATTACAAATTATTCATTATATATTGATATTGTATATATATATATATA